>NC_041394.2:28378969-28653969 GCF_900747795.2 Erpetoichthys calabaricus | reverse complement strand
TCAGTTTGAAGATGTTAAGCAAACATCCACATTTCGTATTGAAATAGCAGAACAACTGGCATCTACCACTGACGGAAAAGCAACAGCTGCAAATTTCACTTCAAAGTATATGGAGACAGACTAGCTGCACTGGAAGATGGACACAGATGGAAAAATATCAGAGTCAAAGGTCTCCCTGAGAATCTTGAAAGTCCAAACCCAGTGAAATTCATTGCCAAACTATACTCTAAAATAACTGAAGAAGACTTCAAATCAGACACAGTGTAGTGCTAATAAGAAATAAACAACTAGCACTCTTCAGTGAGTCTTTTAGGTTTAATAATTATTCCCTTTGGCCTTTTGACTCCAACTGTCAGAGGGACTGAAGATTTTAGCTTTGAGCTCCCAACTTCAGCTGGAGTGTCCAATTGTTTATTTTCAGCAATGAACTGAGTACTTAATAATACTGTGCCATAAGAGCCGATTTTTAGTAGATGGCACCGATTCCTGCATAGAGTGTTGCCATTCGCAGTAAGTACTTCAAATGATCTTAGTACTGTCTCTTTGAGAACCTTTGCAATTGGACCCCATCTTTTATCACTTTGAACCATACTAGGTCCTCCTGCTCTAGTGGACTCAAACGTCAGGCTGTTTTGTTATAAGAATGATGGTATTTGTGCTGCCTCTGTGAGTATTGTTCTGTATGTTGAAAATGTTGAGCTAACAGTAGTCTTGTCCTTAACTTTCTGTTCATGAGTAACCCTGCTGGTGATTGGCCACATTCTAATTGTGATGCTCTATAATTCAGTGGAGCAAGATACAGATCCTCACCAGCCTCTGCTTCTTTCTTTGGTAGTCATTTTACAATCTGCACCCCTTTTCAGCAAGTCCATTGGACTAAGGATATAATGGGCTAGAGGTTGCCTGTTCAAAATTGTACTGTTTTGCAAAATGTTTGAACTCTTGTCTGCTAAACTGTGATCCATTATCATACACTACAGTAACTGGGATTCTATGCCTTGCAAAGATAATCTTAGAACATAAAATTATCTACTTTGCAGTTGTACCCAGCAACAATGCATATTTTGGGTATTTGAGTGGTAATCAGATTTAGGTTCAGGTTGGGGAGCATGCGCTAGTCTCCTTACTGAAAGGCAACAGCATTATCACTGCTCCACCATGCTTTCCTAAGGAAAAACAATTAAAGAAAAATGATAATGTAAGTGAAAGAACCAGTTGGAATGTATTAGTTAAGTAATCCGGTCAGGTTAGGGAGCATACACTGGTACAGTGCGTTGGCGCACCCACTACACGATAAAACTGCTCAGAATCCCAGTTGGCAACCCTCCAGGAAATTACCATCTATCTGCTGCAGCCAGGTGTTACATGGAGATCCCCTTGGCCTGGTTCATCCGCTTGGGTCCTCAACAATGAACCAAAAGTGGTTCTTAGGGCTGTCTGTACATTTACTGTTGGCAAATGTCACATTGCTGTATGATTGTCTCAATGTTTCTATTCACAAAAGGTCAAAATATAACATCACATGCATGTCATTTACAATTCTCAATGCCTAAATGGCCTTCATATACCAGTTTAGTCATTTGTGGTCTCATTGTAGTAAGTATGATTATTTTTTACCTTTCAAGAATACTCCATCAATTACAGACAATTCATTTCAGAAGTGTTGGTAAGAATTACAGCTTCACTTCAAGACACAAACTAATTTATCTGACATTTTGCAACTATTTTTTAATCTCTGTTGTCTTTGCAATCTGCACCTATTTTTCAACAGACACAGGGAACTGGGCTTTCACAGTCTACACGAACTTGTACCTCTTGTTCGATGCTGCTTGATCCTGGATCACATAAGTTTGTTCTTCTTAAGACATCTGCCACAGTCAAGTGTTTGTCAAGAGTGAACTCAATAGTCAGATTATGCCTTTGAGATGAAGTAAAAGGTGTTGAATGTGGCACATCTCCTGAGCCCTGTTTTAAATGGCAATTTATGGTCTGTCTCAAGTATAACTTCCCTACCATAAACATTCCAAACCATTCACAGATGAAAACTACACTCGATGTCTCTTTTTTGATTTGTGTATAATTTACTTCAGATTCTGTCATTGTTTGTGATGCATAAGCTACAGGGAACAACACTGCCATGTTGTTGAAGAAATATGGATCCCAATCCATCTTTAGACATGTCCATTGACAGTTTAACTGGTTTGTCTAAAGCAAAATATTTTAGCGCTGGCTCTTTGATGATTTTTAGTATACCTCTTTCTTTGCCATGTTCATGATTCCACTGCCATTCATGTTTTTTTGCTAATATGCTACAGAAAGTGTTTGTTCTGGCTGAAAGATTTATAATAAACTTTCCCATATAATTCACTAAACCTAGAGCTCTTTGAAATTCAGTTTTGTCTCTAGGTGCCTGAATTTCAATTATGGCCCTCGACTTTTCAGGATCAGGCTGTATACCTGCTGCTGACAATTTGTCACCAAGGTAAGTGATTTAATTTCCACCAAATTCACATTTTCCTTGTTTAGCTCTAATCCTGATTTTTGTGCTTGTTCTACCACTCTATACAGCCTTTCATTGTGTTCTGTTTAGTTTTCTTCCCCACACAATTATGTCATCAAGAAATACTCCTATGCCTTCAATACCTTCAAATAATTGTTGCGCTGTTCTGTGAAATAACTTCAGGGGTGAGCAAATTCCAAAAGGCAAACAGAGAAAGCAATGTCTTCCAAATGGTTTATTTAAAGTACCGTACATAATTTGGCACCATCTTCATCCAAGACAATATGGCACAAACTTGGTGATGTATCTAGTTTAGAGAATAAGCAAGCACCTGCCATTGCACTTGTAATGTCTGCCTTTATTGGAAATCTGTAGTGTTCTCTTTTAATTAATTTGCTCAGGTCTTTCGGATGTATGCAGAGTCTTAAGTCACCATTATTTTTCTCTACTATAACATGTGGATTTATCCACTCTGTTGACTCCTCATTTTTCTCACTATCCCTTTCTTAATTAAGGATTGTAACTCTGACTTCAGTCTTGGTTTGAGAGCTACGGACACTTTTCTTGCTGTGTGAATTACTGAAACTGAATTATCCTTTACATGAATTTTGCCTTGACTAGGTAAGTGGCCGATGCTTTTAAATGCTTCACTGTATTTGCTCACTGTCTCTTGTAAATGTACACATTTAGAAATGCTATGTTTTTCTGATGAGTTTCGAGGTGTTACTTGAGTTCTATCAATTAAATTGACTCTTTTGATAAGCCTCAGTTTCTTGCAAGCTTTCAGGCCCAGTATTGCCTCTTTATCTTTAACAAGCATGATCATTGACTGAATGTCCTTTTCCCAATAGAGTGACACTACACACTCCTTTAGTAGGAATTGGCTCATTATTGTAAGTTCTTAAATGCATCTTTTCCTGTTTTATTGTAGATTTTCTACTCAATCTATTAATGTTTTTCATTGGCAGTATATTCACCTGCACGCCCTTGTTGTTCCATTAATATTTAAACTTATTATCCACTCCACATCCTTGTTACTGCTCTTCTCAGTCACAGCCTCTACAAAGAACATGTCATCCTCATCACTAGTGCTATAGGCTTTGTTATAGAACTTGTATTGTTCTCTTGGAGAAACAGCTCTTTGAAAAATGATTTTCTTTCTGCACTTCCAACATTATTTGCAATAAGTTGGACATTTCTTTGGTTCATGCTTCTGCCACAATGGACACAATCCCCGTTGTCCATTTTCTGCTTAAGGTTCTGTGACTTATTCTTAATAACCCCTTTTTATTACATTTTTACACCATATCCACTGCCATGCACTTGCCGTCAGGGTTAAATGTTTTTAGCTTAGTGATGGGTGGAGAGTAGCCTCATGAAGCACCGAAACAATTGAAGCAATTGTGTCAAAAATCATGTCGGGGCTATGAAGCATTTGGCCATTTTCATTAATGTTACACAAACTCATAATCAAGTTAAGTGACATCTGTTAAACTTTTATTTCTTTTATGCTTGGCTGCTATGGTTTGGCAACAGAAGAGAAAGTTTGTCACCAGCTTCCAGTGTCTGATATCTAAAAAATATTACTAACACCAGCAGGTGGAATGTACTATACAGAAAACAAAAGTTTAAATAAAATGATATAGAACACCTCACGTGTGGAGCCTTGGCTCTTTCATTAAATATTCCCCTTATACCATTGTACCATTATTATTGATCCTATTATTAGCCCTCATCTTTTCTTAAGATCACATTTAATTAACCATTGTTTGGGGTTCCACAGCCCTATAGTCGTGGGTGAAAACAAAAATGTAAAAAAAATTAAAACTTGCCTTGTTGTTTGTCCTCAAATATTTTCTTTGTTCTGATTTATTTAAAACCAAGCATATGAAAAATAAAGTTTTAACCTTAACATTCATAATATACGTTAGCACATTTGAGAAAGAAGATGAAATCTTTAAATTAACAGATGTTATTATTCCATTAAGTAATGAGATTTTTCAGTTATTAAATTTTTATAATTTTTTTTGGAACTCAAAATTAACAAGATAGCTACGAAGAAAAGACGCCATCACAGTCAAAACTATCACACTGATTGTGCTATCCTGTGGCTTGACTGACTTAGATGATTTTTTGTATACTGCGTGTAGTGCAAACACAAGTTCAAGTCGAATCTAAGAATCGCCTAAATTAGAGAAAAGAAAAAAAATGATTAGGAGCGATGTTTTTATTGAAAAAATAATTCTGAGAGATACCGTGAAAGGATCACATAAGGAATTTGTTCTGGAATCATTCCCACTTAGAATGGACATCAAAAAAAGAAAACAGAACCAATCAGCACATTTCACATTTCAGGGTGCACGTTCCAGCATGAACAAGAGCAGGGGCCTCATGTATAACGCCGTGCGTAGAACTCACACGATAACATGATGTAAGCACAAAAGCGGGAATGTGCGTACGCGCAGAAAAATCCAGATACAGGAATCTGTGCGCACGCAAACTTTCATGTTCTTCCACTACATAAATCCCGATCAGCGTGAAAAGTAACGCACGTGCACGCGCCTTCTGCCCCGCCCCAACTCCTCCCAGAATTATGCCTCTTTGAATATGAAAATCGATATAAATAGCCTTCTGTGAAAAGACAATGGGAAAAGCACGGGGGAAAATATAAGAATTTCAGTGAATACCAAGTGGAGGCAAAGGAAAAATGTACTATTTGTTGGTTTAAACAGTGGTATAATCAGCAAAAGGAAGTTGATCGAGTGACATAGCGTCGGAGAAACTCGAAAGGTCAAGTTCACAAAGTCGCACAGTGCCCGAAATAAAAAAGTTGTCACATATCAAAGTCGGCATGAAAAGGCGACTCGTAGCGGACCGTCTGAGTGTCATATGAAAGCTTTTAGGGTACAGAGAAAAAAAATAGGCACACAGTGGGAAAAAAGCAAGAAATGTCAACTTTAATCTCAAAATTTCTACTTTAATCACGTAGTTTATTTTGTCATTAAAGTAGAACATCATAAACTTCATCTTAAAATCGTTTATTTTACTAGTTTCTCAAATCCCATTGTAACTAAAGTAGGACGTTAAATGCTTTGTTCTGTGTTTGATCTTCTATGTGCTCTATGTGTGTGAATCACTATGTGCTTCCGTTCTTTCTCTTTCTCCAATAGGATACAAAATCCATTACATTCGTGATATTACAGCTCTCTGAATAATTAAAATACTGAGATGTATACATGATATCTTTTTCATGTTGATAGGAATGAAAGTATGTTATTAAACATGGGAACACAGTGGCACAGTGATTGTTCATATCTCACGCAAGAGGCATGCTGCACCATGCGCAACCTTCGATGAAATAATTACAGAAGTACTGTCTCTTTAAACGTACTAACCTCTAATTCCTGTCCTTACTTTTCTTTCTCCAAATACCCAATCGCCACACAATCAGCTCTGTAAAAGACGTTAAGCCATCTGTAAGCTTAGAAAGCTGATTCTTCAAAGCTTTTAAGGAACATTAAAATATCTTCATAGTACATGTTTAATTATTCTATTCGTCTATCCTTCCAGTGTCGCGTCAGCACCAGCAATAATACAACGCAAGGCAGGAGCTATCCGTGAACTAGCTAGCGCTGCGGCACCGTGTCCTCACATGTTTAATTATTAACAATACTGATTATTTAAATGAAGTTAAAGTTTTATCTGTATACTATAAGCAACATATTTTGCTGCATTTCATCTTAAAAATGATATCGTCATCATATGCGCTTTATAAAGTGGCGCAGGTTGTGCAATATTATAACTGTAGTGCAAGTTTACAGTGGGGTAATTGTACTTATAAGTACAAATATTTCTACAAGGAGCACTTGATGGACTGATTTAGTGTGTTTAGAGTTCTTGGGATGAAACTGTTTCTGAAACGCGAGGTCCGTACAGGAAAGGCTTTGACGCTTTTTGCCGTGGTTGAGGTAGTGTGTGCTTGATACTGTATAACGATAATTCTCTTTCTGATCAGCTGCTGCTGCAGTTCCCCACTCAGATACAGTGATATAAATACTCAGAGTGGTGCAGTGAGAGTAATATGGAAAAAGATGATCCGCTGTGGCAACCCTTAATGGGAGGAGCTGAAAGAAGAAGATGCAGTGAGAGTAGCAACGCTAAAGCAGTTATGGCATTTGGAATAATATGGCTATTCCCTGGACCATTATATTGCTGCAGGTTAATTACAATCAGATGCATTACACTAATAAACAATATGCAGTTAATTTCAGTGTATTTATAAAGCCGCGTCAGGAATGTGGGTCTAAGAAAGAAAGGGTGACCACACAGGAACAGTAGCACTGCTTTGACGCTGGGTGCCGCCAGTCTGCAAAACCGAGTGGAGAAATTGCGTATGCCAGGTTATGAAGTACCGTGGAAATGTGCGTGGCTTTACGCCAAGTTTAGGTTTTATACATTGCGATTTGAGCGTGGAAACGTTTGTACGCAACATTTCTGTGCGTACGCACCGTTTATACATGAGGCCCCAGGTGTATTATGGGATGTTCGTTGAGAGAAAGAGATGAATATGTACTAGTCATTTCCACATAGAGAACTAGTTATTTGTAATAGCTAAGGGCAGTGGCATAGCTAGGGGCAGACGGAGGGGGTTAGTCCGCCCCGGGCAGCACATTTTTGGGGGCAGCATTATTAGCCAAAAGGCTCAGTACAATTCGTGTGTAAGCAGCAGGGTTTTGAAAAAATATCATTAATGAATGAAAAAAGTTAAACATTCTGATTTTTACCCACAAATGCTTCAAAAATAATTTTCAGACTGTCCTTCTGTGACGGCATCAGACACAGCAGTTGAAATTTATGAGGCAATAACAAAAACAAACATTACACCGATAATAATTTCTAGGAAGATAAACAACTAATTTACAATTTATAATTTCGTTTTGTTATCAATCCGAATGCATTCTTGCTCTGCGCAGAAAACATCCCCACCTATCTCTTGTACACTACACTGGTTCTGGTTTTCGCAGCGTAATTATATTAAACTAATAATTAGAACACAGCTTATCAGTGTGTCTATACTATATTTTTGTCTAGTTGATGCTTATAAATAAATAATTATACGTGAAAAATTATTGCTGTTTCTTTATAGAGTAGACCCACGTGAAGTTGCAGTTCAGAGTTTGTGGCCTCAGTCATTCACGGATTTTTACTTAGAACTCATCTAATAATTGTTAGCAGAAACCGCAAATATCCTCAGCAATTTTTATGGCTTTTTTCGTGGCAATGCTGTACTGTAGAGAGAACAAGAAGCAACTGTAGAGGAAAACGCAGCTTGGGATGGTGAAAGTAGCCAATAGAATTTGAAACTGCAACTCCCTGCAGTGGCTCCAATTGGTCTTCTGCTGAGGGTGCTGGGGCTGTTGGGGTCAAAGGATTTCAGCGTGGCTTTTAAAAAGGGGGCTGGTGACCAAAAGCAAAAAAAAAAAAAAAGTTGTAATTTGTGTTTCATGTTCCTGTCTGTCTGCATTCTGTTGGGTTACCTGTACTTATTTGTTTTGTCCTGAATCGTTTCGTGATTGGCGTCTGAATTGTCTGCCGTCTGCCTGTGTACATGAGGACTGTAAGTGGATTCATGGCCATCCTGCAAAGAAAGGAGCACTCCTGAACCCATCCACCCGTCTTCACCATTTCAGGAACTAGCGGTAGGACTATCTTTACATTCCCATTCAACGTGCGGATCTCTGGACTATCTATTTTCATCATTACATTTTACCCATTGCCATATTTTATGAATGTTTTTCATGATTTACTGTGTATGTTTTCTTTGTGCTTTGTTGTATTTAATGTGTAATCGCCGTAAAGGGAACAGGGGTGGTATCGTTGTTTTCATTTGTTTTCATTACATTCTTTATTTGCTGTTTGTTTACCGGTTTGCTTTGTTTTTGTCTCTGTGAGTGCGTGCGTGCGTGCAAGTCGGGCCAAGGCTGGGTGCGTCCCTGGAATCTCCAGCATAAAAATAAATCACCGTCTTCTCGATGGTGTGAATCTTAGTGGCACCAGAGCGCTACAGCATTATTCATTTCTCCTTGTTGCTGATTGACTATGATGCAACTCCAGCTGAGTGTTCTTGTGTTTTCCATTTTGTTCCTCGGAGCCCTTAAACCGCCACAACTGGTCAGTGCCGTACATTCGTTGAGCAGCCAGCTCATGACCACTGCGAGCCCCTTGTGAGCAGGGGGGCTGAACGCACCGCTAGAAGATATGGACACTCCTCAAAAAAACGCTGATAGACTACCTTCACATTGCTCCCTTACTTGCGGCTGCTCTGTCGCATGATATGCTTCTCGCACGACGCTACGCTTACTTAAAAGCCTGAACAGCACCTGTCCTTTTTGGCTGATTGCTTTGTTTCTCTCTCCTCCCCCAGACATCCTCTGCTCCTGTTGCGGGTCCCACTCCTGTTGTGCTCCCCTAGGATGTTTGCCTATTCTTTTAAATGAGAACTAACTACATACTGAGCTCGTTTTACTTCTGAAAGAGACATGTTTGTGTGAAGTGTTTGAATAAAGTTCCTGTCTCTACAATCTCCTGTGTTTCTGTGCAATTCTGTGACCCAAGCGTGACATCCTGCAGCACTGCAGCCTCACTGTCCCTGTGATTGAGCCGCTGCACTATAGCCTGCCAGCATCAGCGTTTACCTCTGTGTGCTTGCGTGCAGCCAGTTCAAGCGCAGTTGGCTTGGTGATTTCATCCATGGTGTCAGTTACACCTTGTTGTTCCAGTACTTTTTAAAATAGTTTTTACAATTCATTAGCAGTGTGTAAAATTATCAATGTTGCAGTAATTGTGATGTTCTTTGCATGGAAAAAAAAAAATGTGTTCCATTAAAATTTCACTTTTTCTTTGTAAATTGTGACATTTACTTAAAGTGCAGCAAAAAAGTATTTGGCGTCCAGGGATGCATTAACCCCCATGTATGTGGCAGTTTAAGGCTTACAGCCCCAAGATGCCATCGAAACGCCCTGCACCTTCTAAGACTTCTGGCAATGAAAACGCGCTTGCATGAATTACAGTACATACTGTGTAGCGGTAACATTGGTATTTTACATTCTAGCACTGTGGGAGACATAGCAGTACAGTACTGTGCAGTATAAGGGTTTACCTTTACATTCTTTTTTTAGGTAATGTATTAAGCGGAGTTTGAAATTAAATGAAAGTGTTTTGGTGGCATATTTAGGGTTTAAACTATAAAACAGGCATTTTTTTAACCACATCCAAAATTTGTGGTTTTTCACAATTCGCGGGTGCTCTAGGAACGTAACCCCTGCAAAATTTGGGGGTGTACTGTATATGAATAAATCTATGCCAAAATTTATCTTAATTTTTCTCTATACGTCATTTTAATTTTTTATTTAAATAGCTTAACAGATTCAGATATGTTGGAGTCCGGCAAATTGAAGCACGGCTGTACCCAATCCCGAGCTGCACGAACTCGAGCTACGCCACTGGCTAAGGGTCCTTATTATCCTGAATCAAAGTTTGCATTTAATGACAAGAAGTAAACTCATTTATATTTAACTTGCATTACCTGTTCTTTATACAGTTAAGATGTAATGTTTTTTAAACTGTACTGTTTGGCGTTTATCTATTAAACATTTTTGCCCTAATGTTATTTACATGCAGTAACATTTATTTCAGTAATAAATTTATGATACTGTATTCTAATGCTTTTAGTTTTTGATATATCAGTATACTGTTTACTTATAAATGTTACTGCTTTAAATTTCATCCTGCTTACGTTAGATCCTAGACTAATTTGAGAGTAAAACTGACATCTAGTGGTATTTTGTTTAATTTACTAATGAGTTTTTGTATATACTTTTTATTGTAGACCACAGTTACACACCTATTCAAATACATGAATGCTTCTTTACATATCATAATAAATAAATCAACCATAATTTCTTTCGGAGCTGCTGTATGAAATACTCTGAATATGTTACCAGTGTTGGGACCGACACTACAGAGTGAACACTATGTCCTGAACTCAATCACAGATATACACAGTACTCCATTGTTACAGATGCAATGACTAATTTGCAGAAGGCAGCTCATGTATTTACAATAATCCATCTTCTATTCATTGTCACTTGATGTATGAACCCCACCATCGAAACAGATAATAAATAAAGGATGATAACAAACCCACTGTGGCAAATTAGGCTGAATTCACTCTGCTGGACCTAAAATTCAATCCGCAGCCACGTCAGACAGACTGAGACACAGATACTAGCACACTGTCACACACACACATTATACTCCAAGTTGAGCACTTTTAGTGTTCAGTGATCCACAATCTGTAGTAGAAATCTACTGTATATGTAAAGTGTAATGTAAATAAAAGGATGTGCTGCCTAACTTATTGCAACTGTCATTCAGCCAGAAACGTCCTCAGTGGCTGCTGTTGATATCCATGATGCTAACTTTGGTGAAAAGAGAACTCTGTCATTTTTACGGTGGTCTGCTTGAGTGCTGTGGCAACAAAGAGCTGCAGGATAAACGCATCTGGAGGTGCTTTAAAAAACAAATTCCACCTGATTAATTTAATATGTAGAAATTCAAATCCCTAAACCCACAATCATTAGCCATAATAACGATTGAAATCGTCAATCAAATGTTTCATTTTGTTATACATATGAAACAATATGCACATTTACTTTTGATATGTCTTTATAATTTAATGTTAAGAGGCAAAGAAGGGATATTTATGAGAAGAGAGTATCATGGTGAGAGGGGGGTTTGTGACCTGTATCACTAAAGCTCTTCTGTGCAGCATTATGCATTCTACCAGTCGGCACTTGTAAGATGAATAATTAATAGTTTGGTTTCTTCACACTAAGTATTATCTGGAACAATCATTTAAAATGTATTAATGATCCTCAAACTTTTATTTCCTCTGACAATTCTGTTGAGTTCTTGAAATCTGGTGAAGCCATGCATAGTACAAACAAAGCTCAGTGAATAAGGATTCAAAACATCAAGCAGACATGCACACTGGAAATGATACCCACCTCCCCCAGCATGGTTTGAAGCAGTAAACTAACCTGCCCAGTGGAAATGACTTCCCTCCATCCAGTGCAGTTCAAAGCACTGAGTTGATATTCACACTGGAAATGAAGCGTGGAGCTTGGTATCACTAAACAATTTGGACTGGAAACCTGATATGCTCAACACATGAATGAAAACACATCATTTAGTTACTCTTTTTATGGCAGCTGTCTGATTTGGACAATGCATGCACAATGTCATTTTTAAGTTAATGTAAACAGCATTATTTCAATGACGTAATTGTAATTCTGTTCATAAAGTTTTTTGTACATGAAATAATGTTTGGAAATTGTTTTATGGCAATAAAGGAGATATTTGGCTTATGAATCTTCCTAACTAAATGAGACACAGCAGATAATCTATATCTTAATTTGTGCATTCACTGTTCTGGTGGTGTTTTTTAAAAATATGTTTGTTCTTTAAATAGCAAAAATTATTTATTTCCTTCTAGATTCACTCTTTTGATAAACAAGCAGAAGTAAATAGTGGTTACTTTAAAAACATATAATTACATACTGTAAGACTCATTTGAATTATATATGTTTAAAATTTAATAAAATTATAGTATCGTGATGTCTAGTTGAATAAGACGCACAGAAGCTGCTTCTCTGGTGGAATCTTCAAAATGCCAACTGGCTTTTTATTTGGTGTGCCGTGATATGAACAGTGCCTTACTCCTTATGGCTGGGTCATGGGGCCACCTCTAAAATAATAATTATATATTATATATTATATATATATATATATATATATATATATATATATATATATATATATATATATATATATATATATATTGTAGATGCCACAAGGGCTGGACGGACATCTCGGCCAGAAGAGTGGATGGTTCCTTACCCGGACGGAAGGACCAAAAGGGATGGATGGACAGCTCACTAGTAAAGAAAGACATCGCCAGAAACTTTTTATTCCCCCAGCACACAAGATGGCAGCACTCCTGGATATCGGTTCCACCTAGGAAACCAGCAGTGCATGCCGAGAGATGTAGTTTGGCAGGGTAGAGCTGTTGGAGTCACTGGGGGCCACGAGAGGGTGTTGCAGGGAGAGAAGCTCCCTGTTATGATGGACTTCCATGTGACCCGGAAGTGCTTCCATCGGGCAATTGCCCTGGCACCGGAAGTGCTCCCAGGTCTGTCATAAAAGGGACCACACTCCCTTATCCAGACGAGTCGGAGCTGGGGGGTAGAGGAACAATGCTTGAGTGGAGGAGTATTGCAGTTGGAAGAAACATTTCTGGAGAGGAAACTTGTGTTTTGTGCTTGTGGTGACATATGTGAGAGAGGATCTGATTAATAAATTAACATTTATTTGAACCTGGGACTGTGCTGGTGTGTTTGTGTTAGGGTGTGGGCTTGCCGATGCCTGGGTATCCATTACAATATGCATACATATATACACACACACACACACACACACACACACACACACACGCATACACACATATTATATATATATATATATATATATATATATATATATATATATATATATATATATATATATATATATATATATATATATATATATATATACAGTACTGTGCAAAAGTTTTAGGCAGGTGTGAAAAAAATGCTGTAAACAAAGAATGCTTTCAGAAATATACATAATGATTGTTTATTGTTATCAATTTACAAAATGCAAAGTGAGCGAACAAAAGAAAAATCTAAATCAAATCAATATTTGGTGTTACTACCTTTTGCCTTCAAACCATCATCAATTCTTATAGGTACACTGGCACAAAGTCAGGGATTTTGTAGGATTCTAGTCAGGTGTATGATCAACCAATTCTACCAAACAGGTACTAATGATCAGCAATGTCACACGTAGGTTGAAACACAGTCATTAACTGAAACAGGAGGCTTAAAACTGGGTGAGGAACAGCCAAACTCTGCTACCAAGGTGAGGTTGTGGAAGACAGTTTCATGTCATGGCAAGATTGAGCACAGCAGCAAGACACAAGGTAGTTCTACTGCATCAGCAAGGTCTCTCCCAGACAAAGATTTCAAAGCAGACTGGGGTTTCAAGATGTGTTGTTCAAGCTCTGTTCTGCCCCACATCTTGTTAGTTAAGACTGTTATTTGTTGAACTGTGCTCCCACTTTATCATGTCATTTATTAACACACCAGTCAGTCATGTCCCACACTCTCAGTGGCGCTATAAAAGTCTATGAAACTCACGTAAAGCACGTAGGTCCCCTAATAAACCTTTGAATACAATACACCCCATGTCTCTCACGTAGGCAACCCTTTATCTCTTGTTTTGGTCACGTCCAAAACGTATCCTTAGCGTATATAAAACCCTGGGTCTGGTTAGGTGTGCTACACAGCATCTGAACCTCTGTCTACGCGCTTCTCTTTGTCTTGATCCAACCGTGGAAACCACTCGCCTTGTAAGTGTCTTTTAAAACTTTACTGTTTAATGTACACTGTCTGCTATGTACTGCATTGCTTTGTAAATCATTCTTTATCGTCTTTGATTGTACACCTGTAAATGACTGTATGTTTCTTTTGTATATATTTCAATTTACAACGAGGTACGTCCAGTAAAAGCCTTCAAAAAAGCTCGCTCACCCCTTGTCGTTCTTTATGTGGATGTGCCAAGTTGTTTAAGCTCTCTGTGGCCACGTTGCACGGACAGCGTGGAGTGAGGCAGAAAAAGCTCTTTTGAAGAAGCACAAAGAAATGGGCAACGTTGAGGATCGTAGACGCAGTGGTCGGCCAAGGAAACTTAGTGCAGCAGATGAAAGACACATCAAGCTTATTACCCTTTGAAATCGGAAGATGTCCAGCAGTGCCATCAGCTCAGAACTGGCAGAAACCAGTGGGACCCAGGTACACCCATCTACTGTCCGGAGAAGTCTGGCCAGAAGTGGTCTTCATGGAAGAGTTGTAGCCAAAAAGCCATACCTCCGACGTGGAAACAAGGCCAAGCGACTCAAGTATGCACCAAAACATAGGAACTGGGGTGCAGAAAAATGGCAGCAGGTGCTCTGGCTGATGACTCAAAATTTGAAATATTTTACTGTAGCAGAAGACAGTTTGTTCGTCGAAGGGCTGGAGAGCGGTACAATAATGAGTATCTGCAGGCAACAGTGAAGCATGGTGGAGGTTCCTTGAACGTTTGGGGCTGCATTTCTGCAAATGGAGTTGGAGACTTGGTCAGGATTAATGGTGTTCTCAATGCTGAGAAATACAGGCAGATACTTATCTATCATGCAATACCATCAAGGAGGCGTATGATTGGCCCCAAATTTATTCTGCAGCAGGACAACGACCCCAAACATACAGCCAAAGTCATTAAGAACTATCTTCAGCGTAAAGAAGAACAAGAAGTCCTGGAAGTGATGGTATGGCCCCCACAGAGCCCTGATCTCAACATCATCGAGTGTGTCTGGGATTACATGAAGAGACAGAAGGATGTGAGGAAGCCTACATCAACAGAAGATCTGTGGTTAGTTCTCCGAGATATTTGGAACAACCTACCAGCCGAGTTCCTTCAAAAACTGTGTGCAAGTATACCTAGAAGAATTGATGCTGTTTTGAAGGCAAAGGGTGGTCACACCAAATATTGATTTGATTTAGATTTCTCTTTTGTTCATTCACTGCATTTTGTTGATTGATGAAAATAAATGATTAACACTTCCATTTTTGAAAGCATTCTTTGTTTACAGCATTTTTTCACACCTGCCTAAAACTTTTGCACAGTACTATATACAGTATATATATATATACATACATACATACATACATACATACATACATACATACATACATACATACATACATACATACATACATACATACATATACACGCATACTAAATCAACAGGACATACATTTAACTGGGACAATGTACAAGTCAAATTTAAGGCCAGTACTAAAAGTGGCAGAGAGCTGGCCGAATCTTGGCTATCAAATGAGAACGCCATCAACAGACACTTGGACATAAATCCAGCATATGCAAACTTAAGAAGAACATGTTCATAATAAATAAACTGTACACCCAATATCACCCCCCCCCCCCCCCATCACACTGACTTAGCCACCCCCAGCCCCCACGTAATGTTTTGCTATATATTGCCTTTGATTCTTGTAAGTCTAAGCATTATCCTCTGATGAAGACCCCTTTATGATACGTGATTCATTTTTTCTCCTTTTGTGGATCCCCAGCTGCAAATATGCAAACAGTATCACAGACCTTCTCTTCCATATTATATTATATATATATATATATATATATATATATATATATATATATATATATATATATATATATATATATATATATATATATATATATATATATATATATATATATATATATATATACACACACACACAGTTATTCTTGAAAGTTTGTGAAACCCTTTAGAATTTTCTAGATTTCTGCATAAATATGACCTAAAACATCATCAGATTTTCATCCAAGTCCTAAAAGTAGATAAAGAGAAACCAGTTAAACAAATGAGACAAAAATATTATACTTGGTAATTTATTTATTAAGGAAAATCATCGAATATTACATATTTGTGAGTGGCAAAAGTATGTGAACCTTTGCTTTCAGCATCTGGTGCAGCAAAAACTGCAACTAAACGTTTCTGGTAACTGTTGATCAGTCCTGCACACCTGCTTGGAGGAATTTTAGCCCATTCCTCCATACAGAACAGCTTCAACTCTGGGATGTTGGTGGGTTTCCTCACATTAACTGCTCACTTCAGGTCCTTCCACAACATTTCGATTGAATTAAGGTCAAGACTTTGACTTGGCCTTTCCAAAACATTAACTTTATTCTTCTTTAACCATTCTTTGGTAGAACGACTTGTGTGCTTAGGGTCATTGTCTTGCTGCATGACCCACCTTCTCTTGAGATTCAGTTCATGGACAGATGTCCTGACATTTTCCTTTAGAATTCTCTGATATAATTCAGAATTCATTGTTTCATCAATGAAGGCAAGCCGTCTTTGCCCAGATGCAGCAAAACAGGCCCAAACCATGATACTACCACCACCATGTTTCACAGATGGGATAAGGTTCTTATGCTGGAATGCAGGGTTTTCCTTTCTCCAAACATAACGCTTTTCATTTAAACCAAAAAGTTCTATTTTGGTCTCATCCGTCCACAAACCATACTTCCAATAGCCTTGTGGTTTGTCCACGTGATCTTTAGCAAACTGCAGACAAGCAGCAATGTTTTTTTTTGAAGAGCAGTGGCTTTCTCCTTGCAACCCTGCCATGCACACCATTGTTGTTCAGTGTTCTCCTGATGGTGGACTCATGAACATTAGCCAAAGTGAGAGAGGCCTTCAGTTGCTTAGAAGTTACCCTGGGCTCCTTTGTGACCTTGCTGACTATTACAACCCATGCTCTTGGAGTGATCTTTGTTGGTCGACAACTCCTGGGGAGGGTAACAATGGTCTTGAATTTTCTCCATTTGTAAACAATCTGTCTGACTGTGGATTGGTGGACTCCAAACGTTTTAGACATGGTTTTCCAGCCTGATGAGCATCAACAACTCTTTTTCTGAAGTCCTCAGAAATCACCTTTGTTCGTGCCATGATACACTTCCACAAACATGTGTTGTGAAAAGCAGACTTTGATAGATCCCTGCTCTTTAAATAACACAGGGTGCCCACTCACACCTGATTGTCATCCCATTGATTGAAAACACCTGACTCTAATTTCACCTTCAAACTAACTGCTAATCCTAGAGGTTCACATACTTTTGCCAATCACGAATATGTAATATTTGATCATTTTCCTCAATAAATAAATGACCAAGTATAATAATTTTGTCTCATTTGTTTAACTGGGTTCTCTTTATCTACTTTTAGGACTTGAGTGAAAATCTGATGATGTTTTAGGTCATATCTATGCAGAAATATAGAAAACTGTAAAGGGTTCACAAACTTTCAAGCACAACTATATATATATATATATATATATATTTTTTTTTTTTCACACCATTCGAAGTCTGTGTCACAATCTGATTGTATGGGTGGTTACCTACCAGGTAACGCTTGTGGTTGGCCACCAATCTGCTAACATCCACCACGGTGCCCTCAGTTTGTGAGGAGCAGATCATAGAATGGTTGAAATAGTTTACTGTCAAATAAATGCAAAGAGTACACGACACGTGTTTCGCCCTCATTCTGGGCTCATCAGGTGTACACACTCCACTGCACTCCCTCTCGGGAATCGAACCTCGGACGTCAGCGGCGATGCCCCTAACGTTGCGCCATGGCGTGTGGTTCGTTCATTTGACAGCATGTAGATCGGGGTAATTACATTCACGGCATTCGTAGTCTGTGTCACAATCTGATTGTATGGGTGGTTACCTACCAGGTAACGCTTGTGGTTGGCCAGCAATCTGCTAACATCATATATATATATGTATATAGTGGCGGGCAGGCAGCCGGGTCCCACGCCCTTTCTGCACATGTTTCAGGGGAGCAATCATGGATATCAATACCTACTCCGGGATGCTTGGTGGCAGCCTCCCTGGCTGAGGATGGTGCCTCAGTTTCCCGCAGGGTTTCATGGGAGATGGAGTTCTCCATAGCCCTGTTGGGATCTGGGGTGGCCGCCACGGGGTGCTGCATGGATTCCTGAAGCCGGCCTGGACAACTCTACATACATGTATAAAACATTTTCAAGTGACACAATTTTATTCAAAAATGGGCTAAAAAGGGAACAAATGTGTTTTTCTTCTACTAAAATGTTATTGGTCAGATATGAGTAAAAATAATTGTGGGGTTAATTCAATTAAAATGCATAGATTAATTAAAATTTATTATTTATATATATATATATATATATATATATATATATATATATATATATATATATATATATATATATATATCCCTGAGATCCTGTTTACTATGGAAAAGCAAATAAACCAATGCATCAATTTCCTGGACACATGCATTGAAAGAGGCAATGATGCCACCCTGATTACAGGTGTTTATCATAAGAAATGTTATGCACATAAAATATTACACTTTATAGAAATCACTCACCATCATTAACGGAGCTGGGTTCAGACTCTGTTCAGAAGAGTTCACACCCTCCCTCCCTTTCAAAGATCCAAGAGGACAGTGGTAAAAGGATCTTTCACTCAACATCTCAGAAAAGAAGTGGAAGGTAGCAATGCAGAGAATTCACTCGAGCTCCATATAGGCAAAGCATACAATTATTCAACTCAAAATTATATATCGAGCACATCTGTCTCATTTAAAATTGTCCAAAATGTTTCCAGGGCAAGATCCAACCTGCGAATGCTGCAATCAAGTTCCAACCTCACTGGGTCACATGATTTGGGCCTGCACCAAATTAACATCATTCTGTTAATGAAAATCTTTAAATACCTTACAGACAGCCTTGGTGTTACAATCCCTCCTAACCCATTAACAGCCGTGTTTGGTGTACTTCTAGATGGGCTTAAAGAAGAACAAACAAACTGTAATTGCCTTTACTGCACTATTGGCACGTAAATTTATCTTGCTAAACTGGAAGAATCCTAACTCTTCTCTTGTAAGTCAGTGGTTAACTGATGTTTTATACTATTTGAAATTGGAAAAAATCAAATTCTCACTTAGAGGATCTGTGCAGAACTTTTTCAAAACCTGGAAGGATCTAATCAATAACATTTTAGAATAAGCTTATTAAGCACTGAGGAATCAGATTCTCACCCCATGTATTTTTCTTCTACATTTATCGTTATTCACTTATTAATTCATCTATTTACTTATTTTTACTAGTTTTAAGTTTTATTCTGCTGGCCATGCTCTTTTTCTCAGGGGTGGAGGTTGATTTGTTTTCAATCCTATTTTTGTAAAATTGATCTGTTTGTATGAAATGTTGTGTCATTTCAATAAAATCAATAAAATTAAAAAAGGAAAAAAAAAGAAGAAGAGTTCACACCCATTGTAAGGAGGCTAAAAAGAATGAACTGCGCTTTCTTTTCCTACTTTTCACATCATATGGCTACCCAAAGACATTCATCAGACAATGCTTACATAAGAGACGAGCAAATACGATCACTGCTTTGCAAAGTTACACCAGAGTAAAGCCAAATTCTTAACACGATTATCTCAGTATTTTAAACATCCTGGACAAAGGGGCAAACTTATGAGGTCACTCAAACAGTCTGTAGAGACAAGATATAATGCGGAATTCAGTGCTGCAGCAATAACGAAATACAACAAAAATATACTCACAACTGGAATCTTTTCTTTTCTTAATCATGCGACGACTGATTTAGAATCAGATTGTACAAAAGTCTGAGCACGCTGTCTGTTGCGTCATCACGCTCACAGGTTATGCGTGACCATGTGCACTATTATTTCTGTATCTGATACGCGGAAAACGCTGTACTGCATGCACCCGCATTTATTCAATTGTTTGTTGACTTTGTGTGCGTCTGTTTGATGTAAGTTACGCTTTGCTGTTTATTTTATTAGAAATAATTTTCTAAAAGTAATGATAAAGTTCGTAACATTGTTTCACCAATAAGTTCAGACAATCCTTTATGTTAAAGTGTGTTCAGTTTAACATTCAAAACTGCATAAGTGCATTCATAAATGTTGCTTCTTTAGTAATATATAAGTTCTTGAAGAAATCAGACTTGGTAATAGTTGCTTAAATAGTGATTTGTCCGAGTCTGCACAGCGCTAACGTATTTGGTACGTTTTATTTAGTGCCTTTTGTCAACGACAGCACATCATAGCGCTCTGTTAATTTCTGCTGCCATCTACTGGCCCTTTTGGGCCTTACCTGTTTTAGCATTCTCTGAGCCTTTAATTTGCGAGTTATTTAGATAGATAGATAGATAGATAGATAGATAGATAGATAGATAGATAGATAGATAGATAGATAGATAGATAGATAGATAGATAGATAGATAGATAGATAGATAGATAGATAGATAGATAGATAGATAGATAGATAGATAGATAGATAGATAGATAGATAGATAGATAGATAGATAGATCTTTATTGTCATTGTCACTTTTTACAAAGGAACAACGAAATTGAAGGTGCAATCGACTCAGTGTGAGGAATAAGAGTAAAAAGACAAAAAGACAAGAAGCGAGAAAAATAATAACAAACCAAATAGTAATAAATATACAAATTGCACTTGTTGACTTAAGGTCTATATTGCACATTGGTAGAATGATATGGAGCAGTTTTATTCTGAGTTCAGGGCCATGATTGCTTTTAAATAAAAGCTGTTTTTAAGGCGGTTTGTCCTAGTTTTCATTGCTCTGTATCTCTTGCCCGATGGCAAAAGCTGGAAGAGGCAATGACCGGGATGTGATGAGTCCTGTGAAATGTCTATTGCTTTTTTGCGGCTACGGGATGTGTAGATTTGTTCCAGAGTGGGGAAGGTACAACCAATTGTTCTCTCCGCTATCCTGACGACCCTGTGGAGCGCTTTCTTTTCTGAGGAAGTGCAGCTGCCGTACCACACACACAGTCCGTACGTGAGCACACTCTCGATGGAACAATGATAAAGAGCAAGGAGCAGATTTTTTGGGAGGTGGTTCTTTCTGAGAATTCTCAGAAAATACAGTCTCTGCTGCGCCTTCTTTAGCAGCTCCTTGGTGTTGGCGCTGCAGCCTTCCTCGGGTTCACCTTCCTCATCACCCGTCTCACCTCACACTCTTCCACTGTGAGTATATTGCTGTTGTGAACAGGCTGTTGTAATGGAGCTGATGTTGGTGTCGCCTCAAAGCGGGCAAAGAATATGTTCAGCTCCTCTGCCAGAGAAGCGTCTCCCTCAGCGGCCAAGGAGTTGCTGGATTTGTAGCCGGTGATGTGCTGGACACCCTGCCACACCTGCCTGGTGTTGTTACTCCTCAGATGATCTTCTATCCTCCTTCTGTATGCTGCCTTGGCTTCTCGGATGCCTCTCTTCAGGTTCGCTCTGGCTACACTGTAAAGAGCCAGCTCCCCAGACCTGAAAGCAGTATTCCTAGCTTTCAGCAGACTCTGGACATCCCTCGTCATCCAGGGCTTCCTGTTAGGATAAATCCTTATGTGTCTGTCCCTGGTGACGTTGTCCGTGCAGAACCTGATGTAATCCAGGACTGCTGTAGTGTGGTACTCCAAGTCTTGGTGATAGAAAACCTCCCAATCGGTTCTCTGGAAGCAGTCCTGCAACTGTTGGGAGGCCTCCTCGGGCCAGTAATTTATGTTACTGTATTGTATTTGTTCTGTTTCAGAAACCACACATAAATATTTGTCTGCAAATAAACATTTAGTTCTACAAAGCCATTGCAACTATTCCTTCCTTTGTAACGTTCAGCAGTTAGTTGAGATCTTTCTACCTTAATTCTGGTCTGCTTCATCCTTCTTACCAAGGATTAGGATTTGGTGCCACAGACACTCACCAGTTTGACGCACGCACTGTTTAGCACAGATGTTACAACTTCTTGAATGAACTTGTCAAGAAAGTGTTCAGCACCAACTCTTATCCACATGCTCTACAAAGAAGCAACATTTCTCAGCCCAAAGCTTCGGTGTCCATATCTTTTATTTAAGAAGATCGCAAAGGCGCAGGGACAAGAAGAGATGTGTAATGATTAGTAATAATCGCAATTTTATGCAATTGCACTAAATCAAAGATTGCAGTGAAGTTCACTGGACAGCTGTTAGTAATGCCCTCTTTCCTCACAGACCTTGCGAGCAGAGGAGGAGATGTCATTAAGTTCATAATGCTTTGCTTGGACCTGATAAGCAAAAACTACTGTGAGAAAGTATCTTCTTCTTCTTTCGGCTGCTCCTGTTAGGGGTTGCCACAGCGGATCATCTTCTTCCATATCTTTCTGTCCTCTGCACCTTGCTCTGTTACACCCATCACCTGCATGTCCTCTCTCACCACATCCATAAACCTTCACTTAGGCCTTCCTCTTTTCCTCTTCCTGGCAGCTCTATCCTTAGCATCCTTCTCCCAATATATCCAGCATCTCTCCTCTGCACATGACCAAACCAAAGCAATCTCGCTTTCTGCTCAGTGCCACCGTCTCCATCCCATATAACATGGAAGGTCTACAGGACGGTAGTGAGACCAGCTATTTCACTCTTGCTGATACCCGTCAGTCACAAAATTACTCCTGACACTCTTCTCCACCCATTCCACCCTGCCTGCACCCTCTTTTTCACCTCTCTTCCACAATCCCCATTACTCTGTACTGTTGATCCCAAGTATTTAAAGTCCTTCACCTTCGCCAACTCTACTCCCTGCATCCTCACCATTCCACTTAATTCCCTTTCATTTACACACATGTATTCTGTCTTTTTCCTACTGACCTTCATTCAATCTCCTCTCTAGAGCATATCTCCACTCTCCAGGGTCTCCTCAACCTGCTCCCTACTATCGCTATAGATCACAATGTCATCAGCAAACATCATAGTCCATGGGGACTCCTGTTTAATCTCGTCCGTCAACCTGTCCATCACCATTGCAAATAAGAAAGGGCTAAGAGCCGATCCTAGATGTAATCCCACCTCCAACTTGAATGCATCCATCAATCCTACCGCAGACCTCACCACTGTAACACTTCCCTCGTACATAGCATGTACAACTTTTATGTACTTCTATGCCACTTCCAATTTCCTCATGCAATACCTCAGCTCCACTCGAGGCACCCTGTCATATGCTTTCTCCAGGTCCACAAAGATGCAATGCAACTCCTTCTGGCCTTCTCTAAACATCTCCATCAACATCCTCAGAGCAAACATTGCATCTGTGGTGCTCTTTCTTGACATGAAACCATACTGCTGCTCACTAATCAGCACTTCACTTCTTAACCGAGCTTCCACTACTCTTTCCCATAACTTCATGCTGTGGCTCATCAATTTTATCCCCCTGTAGTTACTGCAGTCCTGCACATCCCCCTTATTCTTAAATATCGGCACCAGTACACTTCTTCTCCATTCTTCAGGCATCTTCTCACTTTCCAAGATTCCATTAAACTATCTGGTTAAAAACTCCACTGCCTTCTCTCTCTCTTCTCTCCATGCTCCAATAGGGATGTCATCTGGACCAACGGCCTTTCCATTTTTCATCCTCTTCATAGCTGTCCTTACTTTCTCCTTGCTAATCCGTTGCACTTCTTGATTCACTATCTCCACATCATCCAACCTCTTCTCTCTCATTCTCTTCATTCATCAGCCTCTCAAAGTACTCTTTCCATCTGCTCAACATACTCTCCTCGCTTGTGAGTATGTTTCCATCTTTATCCTTTATCACCCTAACCTGATGCACATCTTTCCCAGCTTGGTCCCTCTGTCTAGCCAATCGGTACAGGTCCTTTTCTCCCTCCTTAGTGTCCATCCTCTTATACAACTCATCATACGCCTTTTCTTTAGCCTTCGCCACCTCTCTCTTCACCTTGCGTCTTATCTCCTTGTACTCTTGTCTACTTTCTGCATCTCTCTGACTATCCCACTTCTTCTTTGCCATCCTCTTCCTCTGTATACTCTCCTGTATTTCCTCATTCCACCACCAGATTTCCTTTTCCTCCTTCCTCTTTCCAGATGTCACGCCAAGCACCCTTCTTACTGTTACCCTTAATACATCTGCTGTAGTTTCCCAGCTGTCTGGTAACTCTTCACTGCCACCCAGTGCCCGTCTCGCCACCTCCCTAAACTCAACCTTACAGTCTTCCCATTTCAACTTCCACAATTTGATCCTTGGCTCTGCCCTCACTCTCCTCCTCTTCTTCTTGATCTCCAGCATCATCCTACAGACCACCATCCTATGCTGCTTAACTACACTTTCCCCTGCCACCACTTTGCAGTCTTCAATCTCCTTCAGATCAACTCTTCTGCATAGGATGTAATCTACCTGTGTGCATCTTCCTCCACTCTTGTATGTAACCCTATGTTCCTCCCTCTTCTTAAAATATGTATTCACCACAGCCATGTCCATCCTTTTGGCAAAATCCACTATCCTCTGACCTTTATCATTCCTCTCCTTGACACCTACCCATCACCTCCTCGTCTCCACTGTTCCCTTCACCAACTTGCCCATTGAAATCTGCTCCAATCACCACTTTCTTTCTACTGTGAAAAAGTATACGTGTGAGGAACAGTTGTACGTTACTGTGCTGATTGTACACTTGCTGGCCTAATTCTTCGATTAGAAAGAACCGCAGCTATACCAGAGAATAGATAACACCCTTTTCCAGTTTGCTTCAAGTACTTTAATAGATTTGTATACGTAAGTGTATGTGTGGTACTTAAACAAAAATAAATTAATACAATAAGTGCACAAATACAAATGAAATACATATATGCACATAACGAATTAAATGTCAAAGTCACACAGTATTCAAGAAGAGCAGTGTTAAACATCACTCAACGTTACGTATTGTTTAATCCAACCAATAGGTGGCACTATTTACTAGAATAAAAAGGTACAGCGAAACGCCCAAGAAGACATTCGTTTATAAAAAAAAAAAAAACTTTACGTTTAATACTGCAAGAATCAACACATTGTAACGTCCTGGAGCGAAGTAAAGTACAGCGCATCTCTCCCCAAAGGTCAACAGTGCACAGACTTAACAATATGTTCATTTGCAAACAGCAAACATAGCCATAATAGCGCTTTTGTATACTTGCACTGACCGTCAACATAAGTTGCAACTTTAACTAGGATATTAAGTTACAGTGAACGCTGCAAAAAAGGGAAATGACTTATTTTGTCAGTAACGCACAACACACAGTTACAAAGGTAACGGCAAACTGTAACTTGGAAAAACGCAAACAAGCAGGTAGAGACTGTAAGCACGTTACAATTTAGGAACAAAACGCTGTGCATGCGCAATAGTCTTGTGGGGCGTGTCTTGCCTAGGTTCAGCAAAAAGCAGGGAATTTTGTACAATACTTACAGCATTTGTTAAGCTACCAGTAATACGGCGAACAGAAAAGCGTTTACGTTTTAAGCAAAGCTTATATGTGCGACTTATAGGCAGCACCTACCTTCCGTGTCCGTTCCACTTTTTTGTGGAATGAATAGCAATTGTTAACATTGATCGTACTTTATTTCAAAGAATAGTAAGCGGTTGCCTACTGACAAAGCTTTAACAAGACATGTTGCTTATACAATGTTCTTTTTTTATTACATTCTGTGAAAAAGACGTGCGGATTTACGCTGAGAAATTATTATTTAAATCCTATCGGAAGATCTTCATTAAATACTAATAGTTTTGCCAGACATCCCTTACGGGATATGTCCCATATTTGATAATTTTGTCCCCTGTCCCGTACTGACCTTTCAGGGACACCCAAATGTCCCGTATTTAGTTAATTTTCATCCATCAGCCAATCCCAGCCAACACAGGGCGCAAAGCAGGAACCAATCCCGGCGAGGGCTCCAACGCACCGCAGTCATTTTCCATCCATCCATCTATCCATTATCCAACCCGCTATATCCTAGCTACAGGATCACGGGGGTCTATTGGAGCCAATCCCAGCCAACACAGGGCGTAAAGCAGGAACCAATCCCGGGCAGGGCGCCAACCCACCGCAGTCACTTTCAAATAAAAAAAATAAAACCTATCTTCTTACGGAACTTGGTTGTAACTTTGCAAGTAATTATACTTTCTTTTCTCAGAATCTCTTGATGAAAATAACCCAAATGCAACGAGGAAACTAGTGTTTACTGCCTGATTGCAGCTTGTTCCGTTGCTATGGTTGGGTGAGGACAGCGACACTCTTACAGTTTTGCTCTCCAGCCGCGCTGCTGTGCAGTTCTGTATCAGCACTGCAACATACAGCGACTGTCCACAAAGTGTGTTGTTACTATACTTGTCACGGCCCACGTTTTTTTTAACTTAAAAACTAATCCATCCATCCCAAGATGCCACAACATAAGTAAATTTCGTGATGAATATTCCAACGAATGGACATTTATCAAACAAATCAGAAGCTATTTTGAAGCAAACTGTGGTGTATGTAATTGCACTTTCGGTAAATAATTCTCAAATGATTTTACTTTTGTTTTACTCATAACCCATTAAAATCCTCGTTTTATGTTTTTAACTTATGTTTCTACTTTTATATAGGCTAATATATCGGTCTGGGTGTGTAGGGGGCATTATATATATATATTGTAAGAGAGAGATTTTAAGAGTGTCCCGTATTTCTAATTATCTAATCTTTGAAGTAGAATCGTCTTAAAAAAATTAAAAGGGCAGCTGGGCCAAATGGGAAAACCAAACAGGCTTATCAACCATACACTACTTTTTTCTTTAATAGAAAGCAATGTGTTTCTTACGGAAGCGGGAGCAGGACCATGAGTCCTGGAGCGGGACAAATGAGGCCACGTGTAGGCTACGTGGGACAGGGCCGGTGCAGGTTTTAAAAATCAGTATCGTGCAGATCTCTACAGTGTTCTGTGCCACTGACCCGTACGTGTGTGCATCTGGCCCGGAAAACTTAGCAGTATCTACACTCCCTGCTCTAACCCCCTCTTCTCCAACTGTTACTTTTAGTTTACCAATCTTTTTTTGTTACCGTTACATATTTAAAAGAAGCGTGCGGCTTCCCATTTAGAAAAAATAGATACTGTAGTTCTGAAAAACAGAAACCCCGATATGAACTCTTTTGGCGTGGTGCATACTGTCGCTTCCGCTAATCGACCAGCGTGCCTAATCAACAAATAAACGACCAAATGGTCAATTTGGTTGACCTTTTTTTCTCGGTATGAATTTTGGCGAATTAAATTAAATCAAACGAAATACAGCATAAAACATAAATCTGAATGTAAATCTTGAAAACATAACTTGTTCACATGTGATAATCAAAATGTATCCATACGCGCATTTCAGTGTCCAACGTATAATTAAGAGGTGACAGTATACCCCAAATGTATGCCATAGGCAGACCAAAAACATCTGCCCGAATAAACAGACGTAAACCTGTCGTCTTAATTTAAATCGATTTTAAAATGAGAGCAAAATCAGCACAAATAGTGACAACTACCGTATCCCTCGTTGACCTTCATGAATACCGGGATTTCAGCTCTGCCAGAGAATGCGTCCGCTTGTTTCACGAGCGCTTCATGGACCGCCTCGAACCCGACCAGAACCACCACGGGCTGCTGACCAAGGTGAACCGTCATCACGGGGCCGTACGTTTTGCTCATCTGTGGATTAGAGAGAAAACAAAAGCACTGCAGTGTAGACATGATGGAGCTCCAGACCTGCACACAAGTGTTTTTCCACGAAATTCGCCCACCTTTAAGAAGCTCAGATGCGGTCTCCCACCGTTCATCTGCAACAGGTTCCCTATTATCGGCAAGGGAGTCGGACCTGGCGGCATGTTACTGTAACGAATCGTGTCTCTCTTAGAGAAAGAGAAAAACAGCAAACCCAGTACGATAGCTGCTAAAATTACTGTTCCGAAGAGCTCCATATTTTTGGGTTAAAATAAACGTGTTGGTTTTAGCTGGAGTTTAAATAACTCACCGAAGTTTTAAGGGGTGTGCCAATTAAGCTATTGCGCCACAACTGTGTGAACTTTGTGAACTCATTAGTAGTAGACTTTCTATGCGTAATAATTTTAGAATAGAATTAAAAGCGTTTTTTGTCTTTTATCGATTATGTTCCAAGGAACTATTAACCACAAATTTACAAAACGTTACAATGTGACGTGTTAAGCTATAAATAGCGGTTTTCAGTGTCAAAGCATCACTTTTCAAATTAAGAACAATTTAATCTATAAGAAATGAATATGTTTTGAAAACAACAACAGCAACAATAATAATAATAATAATGTTGGCACTGCTGCCTCGCAGTAAGGAGACCTGGGTTCGCTTCCCGGGTCCTCCCTGTGTGGAGTTTGCATGTTCTCTGTTTGTTAGGGTACTCTGGTTTCCTCCCACAGTCCAAAGATATGCAGGTTCTAAATTGTCCCTAGTGTGTGCTTGGTGTGTGTGTGTGTGTGTGTCTGTGTGTGTGTGTGTGTGTGTGTGTGTGTGTGCGCCCTGCCCAGGGTTTGTTTCCTTCCTTGCGCCCTGTGTTGGCTGGGATTGGCTCCAGCAGACCCCCATGACCCTGTAGTTAGGATATAGCGGGTTGGATAATGGATGGATAATAATAATAATAATTCAAATCTGAAAAGATCAAACGTTTGCAAGAGAGATAAACTACAAGGTTGATCAGACAACTGACATGAAGTTTTATTTGGTCTTTAGTTGAGGTTAATAATTAAAAGATGATGGATTATACGATCCAGCCAAATTTTTCAAGTACAGCAAAAAGGCATTAGAAACCATAAGATTTCTCATAGCATCAAAAAGTTGTTTGTGAAGTTTAACTCTTCTCTCCCTGTGTTCTTGTCTTTTTGTCCAATTTCCACTCCACATCCAAAAGATGTCAGTGATTGGATAAATAAAGACATCCAACTGCCTTGATATGAGTGACTTTATGTGCGCCCTTCTTCCCACGCGTCCTGTCTAGGATTGGTTTCTGCCTTGTGCCTTAACAATGGGAGACCAAAATTGTGTTGATGATAGAAAAGGTGGGCAAAACTGTCCAAAATATTTTTTAACTATTAAAGCAAATGGAAACTCTAGAAATAAATGTTGAATTCATACTCAGCAACCCCCTCCCCCTCAAAAAAAAAAATGAAAATTAAAAAAATATGAGAAATAGAAACCAAATTCTAACACATTGCCTAAATAAGGCAGAGCTTTCAGTTTAATCCTCTTGTGAGGCCGTTTGGTTAATTTTAAGAACATTTTGAACTTTAAGATTATATTCTCTGTGGATTATAGTTAGGCCTATCCAGTTGTTTGCCGTTAGAGACCAGCTGGATTAGGATGGGGCTTTTGTGGTATTTTGGTTTGCTTTAGTAGCCTGTTTAGAGTTCTCACACTCCAGACCTGCTTTTTGTCATGTTCCTGTCTCCTTCTCATAACAAGTAGTAATTTTTTCACTTCAATGAAGTTGGCAATCAGGGTCAGTTTAGACCCAATCCTTCCAGGAGAGACTCTCAAAAGTATGAGCAGTGAAGAACTGGAGCAGGAAATTTATTAAAGTTAGAGTCAGAAAGAAGGTAATTAATGAAAATTTTAAAATAACTTAAAAAACATAAAATTGTAGTCACAGAAGACAATAAAAAAAAATTAGAAACCGGAATAACAAAGATAAAACAGGAAGGTCTGTTTTAGAAATTGAAATTTAGTAATTTTATCCAAATTACAGATAGTGAATAGAGTGTATCCTGTGCTGGGTTGGCACCCTGCCCGGGATTGGTTCCTGCCTTGTGCCCTGTGTTGGCTGGGATTGGCTCCAGCAGGCCCCCATGACCCTGTGTTCGGATTCAGCGGGTTGGATAATGGATGGATGGATGAATAGAGTGTATGAAACCACCTTCACACCACAACCACTGGGAGGACCATCCTACCTACAGAATCTACAAAATCCATCCAGCCATCCATTTTCCAACCCGCTGAATCCAAACACTGGGTCACGGGGGTCTGCTGGAGCCAATCCCAGCTAACACAGGGCACAAGGCAGGGAACCGATCCTGGGCAGGGTGCCAACCCACCGCAGGACACACACACGAACACACCCACACACCAAGCACACACCAGGGCCAATTTAGAATCACCAATCCACCTAACCTGCATGTCTTTGGACTGTGGGAGGAAACCGCAGCGCCCGGAGGAAACCCACGCAGACACGGGGAGAACATGCAAACTCCACGCAGGGAGAATCTACAGAATGGTAGAGCCATTTACTGTGAAGCAGTAAATGATATAGCATTAATAAATGTAACTTTTTCCCAGTAAATAAAATGTTCTGTAATGTATAACACTATTATCTCTACGCATATTTGCACGGTGGCACAGTGGGTAGCGCTGCTGCCTCGCAGTTGGGAGACCTGGGGTCCCGGGTTCGCTTCCCGGGCCCTCCCTGCGTGGAGTTTGCATGTTCTCCCCGTGTCTGCGTGGGTTTCCTCCGGGCACTCCGGTTTCCTCCCACATTACAAAGACATGCTGGTTAGGTGTATTGGCGATTCTAAATTGGCCCTAGTGTGTGTGTGGGTGTGTTTGTGTGTGTCCGGCGGGGGGTTGACACCCTGCCCGGGATTGGTTCCTGCCTTGTGCCCTGTGTTGGCTGGGATTGGCTCCAGCAGACCCCCGTGACCCTGTGTTCGGATTCAGCGGGTTGGAAAATGGATGGATGGATGGATATTTCCACTGAGAATAGTTGTATCTAAAGAAAATAATAAATTAAAGTAGCCAACACTTAATACTGTACTAGGTCTGTGTTACACTAAATTTGAATTAAAGGGGATCACAGATGGATGGATGCATGGGTGGATAGATGGGCTGAAGGATGCTTGTATTCCGTAACCTAATAAATGAAAAAAACAGCAGACCAGTTCTCAATATTTCTTTTCTAACTTCTTCCAGTGGTCAGCAGTATTATCCTTAATCACCAATTGAGTATAACAACAAAGACTCAGAGCCTTTATTAGACCCCTCAGACATCTCAAGGGCTTAAATGACTGAATCTATATGAAGTTTACCAGTAGATTAATGATCAGAGTTAGCATCAAACAACAGGGATTTTCTGACTTTTTAATCTCAGTTTCTCAAAGCAGAAAGGGTAATTGCTGCATATTTGTATTTAAAATGAAATACACACATAGCTGATTAAACTTAAATAAAGAAGTGAACTGCATGCATGAAGCTGCTGAGTCAATAACCTTGACTCTTCTTCAGTGCTTATTGTAAGTCATAATCTTCATTCTAAGGGCATGAATGTTTAGAAAAAATTGACCCAACATGTATTGTGTGTATGTGTCTGCAGACCCTGCAATTAATCAGGAACACTTCCAGAGTTCAAATGTGTCAGGAGATTTCCATTTAGACACCCTTATTAGGAATTTCTGAGAAAGCCACTTCAGAAAGAAGTCCCTAATGACTGGAAGGTTGCAAATGTGACCCCAGTCTTCAAGGAACGGCGACAACATATATTCTGGTATTTACGTCTTAAGTCTTACTTCTGTCTCGTGCAAAATTATGAAGAACATAATAAGAGATAAATTAGAAAAGATTTTGCTAAACCGGTCTTTTCTGTTTGAACAGGCAACTGCAAAAACTAAGCAAAATCAAAGCATAGTACACAATTAACTTAGACTTTGATACAGTCCTACACTGAAGATTAGTTCTAAAATTAGAAGCTGTTGGCATCTAAGGTAAATTGTAAAACTGGATCTCAAGCTGGTGAACTGGAAGGAAATAAAGAGTACACATAAGAAGAGATCATTTCACGTGGAGTGTAGTCTTCAGTGGAGTCCCATAGGGTTCTGTCCTTTTACCGATTCTTTTTCCAGTTTATATTAATGACATTGATTTTGATGTAGTTTGTAAAATTGTGAAATTTGCAGGTGATACTAAACTTGGAGCAATGGCAAACACTATGGGCCAGTTTATACTTCATGCTGAGAATGCATATGCACACACATCTTGGCTGCCACTCATTCCCAGCGCTATTTTGATGCATCCTCGGAGCTCGTCCTCAGAAACTAACATAACGCGTGTGCAAGTTGCAATACCAGCAAAAATATGAGTGGCTTGTGCATCATTGTTTACTATCAACATGTGACTGCAGGCTTGCAACTCCAACAAGATCAATCTGCGTACTTTGATGTCTGATGAATGGATCGATGCGAGGAAGCAAATTATCAAATGTAAGCGCTTACACACAAATGTCTTTATGGTGCTTTTCTTCATCCATTTCTTGCATAGGCAATACACAGTGTTAAATTAACTCCCGCAGAGTCATTTTCAACACTACCTCAGATAACATATGGTCCCACTTCTCCTAAAGTAATTTGAAGTCAACCACCAGTGTTAAAATTTCAGATTTAAATCAACACCAAATAATGTTAAAAATAAACAAAAAGTGTGAAAAAATAAACACTACATAACACAGACTAGTGTTGGAGAATTTTATTGCACAGTGTCACAAACTCGAGACAGAGTCATATAAAGGTTTGGGGCAGCCACCCGTATAATTTGGTTTCCTGGCTGCAAAGTTGCTTTCCATTGATACAGCACTGCTGTGCACAAAACCGAGTCCAAAACAGAACTGAGGGAATAGGGAAAAGGTGGAGGCTTTATAAGGGGAAGACAGGAAGTGAAGTCAAAGGGGTCGGGCTCATGTAGGTCTCCTGCCATTGGTGCAATCCAGGACGTGACATCACAGGAGCCGGAGCCGGCAAGGTCCCATTGGCTCGGTCCCGGAAGTGATGTCAAGAGGACCAGGTGGAATCTCCCGTGAATGGTCTGCAGGCGGGGGAGAAAAAGAGTCACTGCACTCTGCCACATCCTGGTATTTCTCGGAACTGTCCCTACTCAAGCCCTTTAGCTGCCTCCCATGCGCACGTGTGTGACAACGGTTAAATAAAGTCTTTCAAGTGTTGTTTTACTTTTGATCCATCCATCCATCCCAGACACCCTGCGGATGAAACTCATTTCGGCCGCTTGTATTCGCGATCTCGTTCTTTCGGTCACTACCCATAGCTCATGACCATAGGTGAGGGTAGGAACATAGATCGACCAGTAAATTGAGAGATTTGCCTTATGGCTCAGCTCCTTTTTCACCACGACAGACCGATGCAGAGCCCGCATCACTGCGGATGCCGCACCGATCCGCCTGTCGATCTCACGCTCCATTCTTCCCTCACTCGTGAACAAGACCCCGAGATACTTGAACTCCTCCACTTGAGGCAGGATCTCGCTCCCAACCCTGAGAGGGCACTCCACCCTTTTCCGGCTGAGGACCATGGTCTCGGATTTGGAGGTGCTGATTCCCATCCCAGCCGCTTCACACTCAGCTGCGAACCGATCCAGAGAGAGCTGAAGATCACAGCCTGATGAAGCAAACAGGACAACATCATCTGCAAAAAGCAGTGACCCAATCTTGAGTCCACCAAACCGGACCCCCTCAACACCCTGGCTGCGCCTAGAAATTCTGTCCATAAAAGTTATGAACAAAATCGGTGACAATGGGCAGCCCTGGCGGAGTCCAACTCTCACTGGAAACGGGTTCGACTTACTGCCGGCAATGCGGACCAAGCTCTGTTTTACTTTTGAATTCCTTGTAAATAATTGAAAATGTAATTCCTGCTAGTGTATCAATTACTCTTGATTAGACAGGAGCCCCCGTGGACTATGATATTTGCTGATGACATTGTGATCTGTATCAAGAATAGGGAGCAGGTCGAGGAGACCCTGGAGAGTTGGAGGTTTGCTCTAGAGAGGAGAGGAATGAAGGTCAGTAACAACAAGACAGAATACATGTATGTGAATGAGAGGGAGGTCAGAGGAATGGTGAGGATGCCGGAAGTAGAGTTGGTGAAGGTGGATGAGTTTAAATGCTTGGGATCAACAATTCAGAGTAACACGGAATGTTATATGGGTTGGAGACGGTGGCACTGAGCAGAAAGCAGGAGACAGAGCTAGAGGTAGCACAGTTAAAGATTCTAAGATTTGCAGCAGGTGTGACGAGGAATGACAGGATTAGAAATGATTAGATTAGAGGGTCAGCTCAAGTTGGAAAGTTGGGAGACAAAGTCAGAGAGGAGAGATTGCGTTGGTTTGTACATGTGCAGAGGAGAGATGCTGAGTATATTGGGAGAAGGATGTTGACAATAGAGCTGCCAGGCAAGAGAAGGTTTATGGACGTGGTGAGAGAGGACACGCAGGTGGTGGGTGTAACAGAGCAAGATGCAGAAGACAGGAGGATATGGAACAAGATGATCCGCTGTGGCAACCCCAAACAGGAGCAGCCGAAAGAAGAAGAAGAAGTGTTAACTTAACTTTGCACAATTAGATTGAATTTTTGCTTTCTCGATGTACAAATACAAACATTATCCATTCATTTAAAATGAAACACAACATGTAAATTGTTAAAAAATATTCATTGTTCTTCTGTGTTATACATATTTATACATTATATACACAACCATATACACACATTATATACAGCACATTTCAATAACAAAATAAATCTTTTTCACTTTATTTCTATTAAAAAGAAACATGCCCTTTTCTTACATTACATATCTTGAAACAAAATAAGTTCACATGAGCTCAATTGCTTAACATCTCTGCATAAATGTGAGCCTTTCACAAAGAATGTTATAACCTTTTGCCAAAAACAAAAATATACTGCTTCTAAGAATGAATTTTCATGCTTTTTATGACAAATAAAATAACTTTCCCCCAATAAAAAGTCACACACAAGCTGAAACAAGATCACACATCCTTTAGTTTGTGAAGACATAAACCAGAGACACACAGTTCATACACACCATACACACCAACAAGAGATAGCCCCACAACAAGAAAACATGGATTTCCAAAGGGCTGAATGTCCTATACATTTAGTAGGTGTCCCAAAACTAAATTATCTTTGTGCACCATGGTAAAAGAGGTCATGAAAGGTGGGCAGATGAACAGAGAAAACCCTTTTGGCCAACAGCCAGCAGTTTCCATGTGGGACCCTGCCATAGAAAACAATGGATGCGATGATTTTGGTGGCAGCTTCTGGCTAGGGTTCTACCCTTTTTCCACATGAAAGTAAACTACTGTCACCTGCCAGCACATACCGGTTTCACTGAATTCCTACCTGCCAGCAATGACCTACTGTATATACAGTATTTATAGGACAAGTACTAACATACAGGACGAAATACCCATAGACCATGCAGAATGGAATGTCCAGGTAGCCTGCCATTGTGATTGTGGGATGTTATCTTTATTGCCCTTATTTGGCTCATTGCTGTTAACTTCACTCTTGGAAAAAAATCCATTAGGAAAACATACATTCACCTTCAAAAATGATAACTATTCATGGGAACTTGGTAAATCAAACACTGGCATCTTTAAGATAAATGACAACATAGCACAAAAAAAAACACAGCTATACTCATCTGTCTTATACAGTTAGGTCCATAAATATTTGGACAGAGACAACTTTTTTCTAATTTTGGTTCTGTACATTACCACAATGAATTTTAAATGAAACAACTCAGATGCAGTTGAAGTGCAGACTTTCAGCTTTAATTCAGTGGGGTGAACAAAACGATTGCATAAAAATGTGAGGCAACTAAAGCATTTTTTTAACACAATCCCTTCATTTCAGGGGCTCAAAAGTAATTGGACAATTGACTCAAAGGCTATTTCATGGGCAGGTGTGGGCAAGTCTGTGATTATCAATTAAGCAGATAAAAGGCCTGGAGTTGATTTGAGGTGTGGTGCTTGCCTGTGGAAGATTTTGCTGTAAACAGACAACATGCGGTCAAAGGAGCTCTCCATGCAGGTGAAAGAAGCCATCCTTAAGCTGCGAAAACAGAAAAAACCCATCCGAGAAATTGCTACAATATTACGAGTGGCAAAATCTACAGTTTGGTACATCCTGAGAAAGAAAGCAAGCACTGGTGAACTCAGCAACGCAAAAAGACCTGGGGCCTCATGTATAACGCTGTGCGTAGAACTCACACTATGATACGGCGTAAGCACAAAAGCGGGAATATGCAAACTGTGGACGAAAAAGGCACACTGGAAAGCAGACAGATAATATTTTCTCAATTCACTTTATTTATTCATTCGGAGTCGCAGTAACTAGAGATTCAAAAGAGTATAACTTATTGCCGCAAAGCTCAATTGAACCCTGATCAAAAGCCAGGAGGGGTTTTTTATACTTTAGCATCTCATGATTAATAAGACAGAAAGAACATCCTTATCAAAACAGTAAAGTTAAACAATATGTCTGTTGAGCTAAGCATTATCTGTGTTTTGGAAGCTAAGCACAGGAGAGACGCCTTTGCATAAACCACATGTACTTTCTGCAGCCTTGTGACCTTGTCCCTGAAACATTCACTCTGAGAAAGGGAAAAACAAGAAACAGCTTACATTTTATTCATCTGGACACTATTTCTCCTGAACCCTGGAATAACATATTTTTGTTAGTTCATAAGCCAAAGCGTCTCTCACTGGCAAGTTACAAAATAGTTATTATAAAGATTCTAATTTACTAAACACACAAAATACATGGTGCTGAGGAGAACATTCTTCTTCTACAGTACACACAGAAAAATCCAGATGAAGGAATCTGTACGTATGCAAACTTTCACGTTCTTCCGCTACATAAATCTCGATCAGCGTGAAAAGTAACGCACGTGCACACGCCTTCTGTCCCGCCCCAACTCCTCCCAGAATTATGCCTCTTTGAATATGCAAATCAATATAACTAGCCTGTAAGCTCAGCCTTCTGTGAAAAGACAATGGGAAAAGCACGGGGGAAAATATAAGAATTTCAGCGAATACCAAGTGGAGGCAAAGAAAAAACGTACTATTTGTTGGTTTAAACAGTGATATAAAAACAAAAGGAAGTTGATCAAGTGACAGAGTGTCGGAGAAACTTGAAAGCTCAAGTTCACAAAGTCGACAGTGCCCGAAATAAAAAAAGAAGTCACATATCAAAGTCACCGTGAAAAGGCGAGTCGTAGCCCACCATCTGAGTGTCATATGAAAGCTTATTAGGGTACAGACAAAAAAAATAGGCACACAGTGGGAAAAAAGCACGAAATGTCAACTTTAATCTTGAAACTTCCACTTTAATCATGTAGTTTATTTTGCCATTAACGTAGAACATCGTAAAGTTCATCTTAAAATCGTTTAATTTACTAATTTCTCAAATCCCATCGTAACTAAAGTAGCACGTTAAATGCTTTGTTCTGTATTTGATCTTCTTTGTGCTCTGTGTGTGAATCACTACCTGCTTCTTAAACGGGCTTTCTCTTTCTCTGACAGGACACATAATCCATTACATTCGTGATATTACAACTCTCTGAATAATTAAAATACTGAGATGTATACGTGATATCTTTTTCATGATGATAGGAATGAAAGCATGTTATTAAACATGGGAACATGGTGGTGCAGTGCTTGTTCATGTCTCACGCAAGAGGCTTGCTGCGCCATGCATGACCTTCGATGAAATAATTTATTACAGAAGTACTGTCTCTTTCAAATGTACTAACCTCCAATTCCTGTCCTTACTTTTCTTTCTCCAAATACCCAATCGCCACACAATCAGCTGTGTAATAGACGTGAAGCCATCTGTAAGCTTAGAATGCCGATTCTTCAAAACTTTTAAGGAACATTGAAATATCTTTGTAGTACATATTTAATTATTCTATCTATCTATCATACCAGTGTCGCGTCAGCACCAGCAAGAATACAACGCAATGGAGGAGCTATCTGTGAACTAGCTAGCGCTGCGGCACCGTGTCCTCACATGCTTAATTATTAACAATACAGATTATTTAAATGAAGTTAAAGTTTTATCTGTATAATATAGTCAACATATTTTGCTGCATTTCATCTTAAAAATGATATTGTCATCATATGTAAATACGCGCTTTATAAAGTGGCTCAGGTTGTGCAATATTATAACTGTAGTGCAAGTTTACAGTGGGGTAATTGTACTTATAACTACAAACAGTTCTACAAGGAGCACTTGATGAACTGATTGAGTGCGTTTATAGTTCTTGGGATGAAACTTTTTCTGAACCGCGACTTGATACAGGAAAGGCTTTGAAGTGTTTTGCCGTGGCTGAGGCAGCGTCTGCTTCATGCTGTATTCCTGACAATTCTCTTTCCAATCAGCTGCTGCTGTGATTCCCCACTCAGATACAGTGATATAAATACTCTGAGTGGTGCAGTGAGAGTAATATGGAAAAAGATGATCTGCTGTGGAAACCCTTAACGGGAGCAGCTGAAAGAAGAAGAAGATGCAGTGAGAGTAACAATGCTAAAGCAGTTATGGTATTTGGAATACTATGGCTATTCCCTGGACCATTATATTGCTGCAGGTTAATTACAATCAGATGCATTACACTAATAAACAATATACAGTTAGTTTCAGTGTATTTATAAAGCCGCGTCAGGAATGTGGATCTAAGAAAGAAAGGGTGACCACACAGGAACTGTAGCACTGCTTTGACGCTGGGTGCCGCCATTCTGCAAAACTGAGCAGAGAAATTGCGTACGCCAGGGTATGAGGTCCCGTGGAAATGTGCGTGGCTTTACACCAAATTTAGGTTTTATACATCGCGATTTGAGTGTGAAAACGTTCGTACGCAACATTTCTGTGCGTACGCACCGTTTATACATGAGGCCCCTGGATGTCCACGGAAGACAACAGTGGTGGATTATTGCAAAATCATTTCCATGGTGAAGAGAAACCCCTTCACAACAGCCAACCAAGTGAACAACACTCTCCAGGAGGTAGGTGTATCAATATCCAAGTCTACCATAAAGAGAAGACTGCATGAAAGTAAATACAGAGGGTGCACTGCAAGGTACAAGCCACTCATAAGCCTCAAGAATAGAAAGGCTAGACTGGACTTTGCTAAAGAACATCTAAAAAAGCCAGCACAGTTCTGGAAAAACATTCTTTGGACAGATGAAACCAAGATCAACCTCTACCAGAATGATGGCAAGAAAAAAATATGGAGAAGGCGTGGAACAGCTCATTATCCAAAGCATACCACATCATCTGTAAAACACGGTGGAGGCAGTGTGATGGCTTGGGCATGCATGGCTGCCAGTGGCACTGGGACACTAGTGTTTATTGATGATGTGACACAGGACAGAAGCAGCTGAATGAATTCTGAGGTGTTCAGAGACATACTGTCTGCTCAAATCCAGCTAAATGCAGTCAAAATGATTGGGCGGTGTTTCATGATACAGATGGACAATGACCCAAAACATACAGCCAAAGCAACCCAGGAGTTTATTAAAGCAAAGAAGTGGAAAATCCTTGAATGGCCAAGTCAGTCACCTGATCTTAACCCAATTGAGCATGCATTTCACTTATTGAAGACTAAACTTCAGACAGAAAGGCCCACAAACAAACAGCAACTGAAAGCCGCTGCAGTAAAGGCCTGGCAGAGCATTAAAAAGGAGGAAACCCAGCATCTGGTGATGTCCATGAGTTCAAGACTTCAGGCTGTCATTGCCAACAAAGGGTTTTCAACCAAGTATTAGAAATGAACATTTTATTTCCAGTTATTTAATTTGTCCAATTACTTTTGAGCCCCTGAAATGAAGGGATTGTGTTAAAAAAACTCTTTAGTTGCCTCACATTTTTATGCAATCGTTTTGTTCACCCCACTGAATTAAAGCTGAAAGTCTGCACTTCAACTGCATCTGAGTTGTTTCATTTAAAATTCATTGTGGTAATGTACAGAACCAAAATTAGAAAAAAGTTGTCTCTGTCCAAATATTCATGGACCTAACTGTATGTCATTAGCAAATTAAAACATCTAGGCAGCAAAAGTTGTTCAACATCAACAATGGTATACATGTTTGTTTTGGGTATTTCAATGTAGAATGCATGCAAATAATCATTAAAACATACAGTCTCCAAAGCTGTTGCAACTAAGAATACTATTCTATTAGCTTAGAGATCGGTCCCCTTCTGAAGGACGCTCTGCACGGCGGGGCTGTGAGTGAACTCGTTGTTGCGGTGATGAGCTTTCTATGGCTGATGGACGTGTTGCGAGATGGGGTTGCAAGGTCGGCGGTAATGAGCCTTCTATGGTCGACGGATGCGCTGCTACACTACGGGGCTGCGAAGGTGCTGTTGAAGCAGGATGGGTAGCACGGCGGGGCTGTGTGAACGTTGCAATTTCTTTAACCTAAAATACAATATTGTGAGATGTAAAGCTAAGACTAAAGCAGCACCAGTAGCAAAGCGGGAGCTACATACCAATATATATCATATTAAAGGGAGTGGGGGTGGGGGGGGTAGGGATGTACCAAAACTGGCTAATAACAATATTAATACAGGCTGCTGTAGCAGCACAATAATAGTAATAATAATAATAATAATAATAACTTTATTTATATAGCACCTTATCACAAATTTACATGCAGCTCAAGGTGCTTTCTGCAAATTAATCAACAAAAACAAAGATATACCACATTTACTTGGATTATTATCATTAATTAGTCAGTCAGTCATTACTCAACCTGCTATATCCTAACACAGGGTCACGGGGGTCGGCTGGAGCCAATCCCAGCCAACATAGGGAGCAAGGCAGGAACAAATCCCGGGCAGGGCACACACACACCCACACCCACACACCAAGCACACACATCAGGGACAATTTAGGATCGCCAATGCACCTAACCTGCATGTCTTTAGACTGCGGGAGGAAACCCACGCAGACACGGGGAGAACATGCAAACTCCACGCAGGGAGGACCTGGGGAGCGAACCCAGGCCTCCTTACTGCGAGTCAGCAGCGCTACCACTGTGCCACAGCACTGCCTATCATTAATTAATACTATGATAATTTCTAATAAATGTAAGTATATTAGTCATAATATACAAAATCAACCAGGTATTGTTAAGCAAAATTTAACCACTAAAGTGTAAAACAAAGTTACCTCTTATCAGAAAAAGGTTTTGTAATTAAAATATTTATACATTTATACGTTAAGGTTAACAAAGAACAACCAGATCTAACTAATATATATAAAAATAAATATATACAGTATAGTACAGTATGTATCTACATTTTACCCCAGCAAAGTAAAAAAGTTAATGAAAAGATACAAAAGCAAATAAAACAATCCATACCGATTTCAGTTGATTTAGGATGTATGAAGTTCTTGATTCCTGAATGTGAATGTTTGAGCAGCTGACACGGAGAAGTGGAAAATAAAAAACTCCTACAATGGCCATAGGAGAAAAATAAATCTCTGGATGGCCACGGTCGGAAGACAGAAGCGAGCAAGTCATATAGTAGGTCTGATGGTACTGTAATCAGTTTCTGCATCCTGAAAGTCTGAATGACATAGGCCAGGTGGTCGTCTACCCTCCACCGGGCACAGTTGATACATCCAAGTCCTCCTCATTTCTTCCAGTACCCCAGGTAACTGAAGAATAGAGCACTTTGAGCAGGTGAGGGTGGCACAGAGCACCACCACACCAGATGGAAGACAAAAAAACATTTTAAAAAGCAATGGATTAATGCTGGGTACTTATTAACACACGAAAGAGCTAAACTTATAATTCAGATCACTATATTACCCTGTATGATACAGTTACTGAAAAGCCCGATTAAAAAAAACATTTTTAGAAGTTTTCAGAAATATTGTACAAATTTTGCCTGGTGTATTCCTTCTGGTAAGTTATTTCAAATTTTAGGTGCATAAGAACAGAATGCTGCCTCACCAGTTCTTTTCTGCTTTGATCTTGGAATAATGAGCAAACCAGAATGTGCAGATCTAAGACTGCAATTTGGTACACAAGGAAATAGGCATTCTGAGAAGTAGGTAGGGGCAAGATTGTTTGAAGCCTTATATACAATTAGAAGTAGTTTAAAATTGATTCAAATGGACCCTGGCAGCTAATGTAAAGATATTAGTATTGGGGATATAGGCTCATATTTTTTCCTTAGGTAGTTCTGATAGGAGAGCATTGCAGTAATCTAGTTGGCTAAATACAAATGCATTTATTAATGTTATAACAGATCGCACCCTTGCAATGTTCCTTTAATTGAAGAAAGCAGCCTTGGTAATATTATTAATATCCATCCATTATCCAACCCGCTATATCCTAACTACAGCGTCATGGGGGTCTGCTGGAGCCAATCCCAGCCAACATAGGGCTCAAGGCAGGAAACAAACCCTGGGCAGCGCGCCAGCCCGCCGCAGTATTATTAATATGCAATCTGAAATTAAAGTCAGAGTCAATAATAACACCTAAATTCTTGACCTTTGGTTTGATTCGCAGGGCCAGATGATTAATTCTGTTTCTAAGATTCTGACGTTGTTTATTGTTGCTAATAACTAACAATTTTATTTTTTTTTGCTTGTTTAGTTTAAGGAAATTCAGATTCATCCAATTCTGTTATACTAGTATGGCACTGGATTAAAGGGTTTAGAGCCTCTGAGTCATCAGGCACAATGGATAAATAGAGCTGTGTGTCATCAGCATAGCTATGAGTATTTACATTATACTTTAAAATTATTTAGCCGAACTGAAACATGAAAATAATAATGGTCCTAAAATTGATCCCTGCAGTACACCATATAGAATATTGTGTATTTTATTTTGTGTATTGTGTATGCACTATCGCCATAACCGACAAAGAATTTCCTTCCAGTTATATATGATTTAAACCAGTCTTATGCAGTTTATAAGAATATAATGATCTACAGTATATAAATCAGAAACTTCTTTAAAGAAGCTTGTAGGAATGGGGTCTAATACACAAGTGGACAGTTTTAACTGAAGTAATTATTCTGTGAAGTTCAGATAAACCAATTTTAGTGAAGCAGCTTAGTTCACAATGCTGAGCTCGTTGAGACATAACAAAATTTTTATTTCAAGTCGGCTTTATAGTAAGTCTAATATTACTTATCTGTTCCTTAAAATATACTGCAAAATCTTCACTTTTAGCCTCTGATTCTTTCAGTGCTAAAGGAGCTGGATTTAAAAAGTGATCAATGGTTGAAAATAAGGCTTTAGGATTCCCTGCGCTGTTATTAATTTAGTAGGACGTTCTCTCCAGGCGAACTGCCGAGTTATATTTAATTATATGAGCCTTTAGGATCTCATAATGAACTGTTAGTTTAGTCTTTCTCCATTGACGTTCTGCCCTACAACACTCACTTTTAAGTTTGCATACTCTCTCAGTTTTCCATGGTACTATGACCGTAGATGACTTCTTAACATGTTTTTCTGGTACTACCAGGTCTACCACAACCCGTATCTTTGCACTGAAATACTAAACCATATTATTTACATTAACACCTGAATTGGAAATGTCAGTGAATTCAGGGTGAACTTCAATTATATTAGAAAATCTGACAGAAGCTGTGGTGTCAAAATAACATTGCTTAGCAATATGCTCCTCTTTGGTTCTAGTAACAATACTACTGTTGGTGACATCACTTGTCATTGTTAGAAGTGAGAGAAGTCGTCTCACATATGATAATTGCAAATAAATGGTGTGGGGAGATTAAACATTATTTTCAAAATGTGGTCCACCGTCACTTCTGTTCCAAATGGACAAAGAAGATGTAGACAAAACGTTTCTGACTTACCTGAGGTTTTGTTGTAATGTGCAGAGTAGAAGAGCTACATATTTTAGGATTTCAAATTCATTTTAAAAAATATAAAGTGCATAAGTACCTTTCTTTCAGAAACAGTGGACAAAATGTACCTTGTGGTATTTTATACTATGGTGAAATAAATAAAATTAATCTTTATTATACAGTTCATGCATTTTATTATATTCTATTAAAATTGTGATGACATTGTGATTTTCCAAATATGCTTTAAAGTTATATTTCAGGTTGCCTTTTTGTTTTGCTTATTTTTTAAATTCACTTAATTGATATAGTTTATACAGACATGCAAGTATAAATTAATTTTATGTTTAACGATTCTATGTACATACGTTTGTAAAATAAGTGTTCTAGTATGAAACAACACTCCATTACTGGGATCCTGGATTTTAATGGTTGAAATACAGTATGAGCACAGGCACTTCAAAATGTACCTGGCAATATTCAGTCAGATCATTGGTTTATTATGCAACATTACATTTTGAAGAGTGTGTGCCACCACATTTCATTAATGTTCCTTATGCAAAAAAAGGTGTCATCTGCTTATAGTTGGACTTATTTCAGTCATTTCTATTCCCCATATGCAGGATCAAAATGTCCCCTTGACTGGGCAAAGAAAAGGAATTTGCAATCAGTAGCTCCTTAAAATATTAAAACAATGGCTTATTTATTATTATTATTATCCATCCATTATCCAACCCCAACTACAGGGTCACGGGGGTCTGCTGGAGCCAATCCCAGCCAACACAAGGCAGAAACCAATCCCAATGGATGGATGGATGGATGGATGGATGGGCTGGCACCCTGCCCGGGATTGGTTTCTGCCTTGAGCCCTGTGTTGGCTGGGATTGGCTCCAGCAGACCCCCGTGACCCTGTGTTCGGATTCGGCGGGTTGGATAATGGATGGATGGATATTATTAATATAGTTTTTGTTATTTATAAACTTAAGATGACAAGAGGTTGAGAACCGTAGTATTAGAGCACATGAACTTTACAGATTTCTGATATATATAGACCTGTGGTCTGCAGTATTTTCAGACATTTTCAACTAATCTAGTTTTTTTTTTTCATCTTTATTATATTTATCTTTTGTATTCTGTGTTGTTATTGTGTGTCACACCAATACTGTCAAGACAAATTCCTAGCACACATCTGTGTACATTGACCAAAAAATGAATTCTGAGATAGTATGTTCAAGAATAAGTATGCATCGCCATCTATAGGTTTAATGTACAAAATACAGAAAAATCTAAGGTCTAACGTAGCCTCCAAATAAGTATAGCCAACTTGCCAAACTTCATCACCTAGTGTTCTGCTTTCAGCTGATATTGGAGAAGTCATTCAGAAGCCTAGCAGGATGCTCCCCTGCAATGTCTAAAAGTCACTAACACCGCTAGAATTTATTTGTAGTTACTATTACGTGAGAATTTTAATACTGCATTTTTTTTTCTGGCAAGTGGAAATCATTTTGCATTGAACTGGATGTCCATACTGTATGCTTAATTAATTTAATAGTGGCATAGACTATAAATACAGTGGCTTGCTGGAGATCCAGTTATGATAAAAACCCTTATTTACTTATTTAATAAAAATCATGTTGAAAATGCATTAAATTATATACCAAAGAATCTTAACAATGTGTGTAAGACAAATTGTGAAACGTATATTTGGCGTTTACTATTAGAATATACATTTTTTTATTATTTTTTTTTCAAAATGCAATGCAATGCAGAAATCGGCGCAAGTAACAAAACAGCGTCGCCAGACTAGTGTTCCTTAGGCATAAACCTGTTACACGGCAAAAATCCCGTGACACTCTTCCCCTCCGATTCAAGTCAATCATTTCGAATATGTTCGATTATTTGAACAATAATCTGAAACTTTTTTCTTCAGCTCCTTAATATTATAAACTAATATAAACTCTCAGCATTTCATTATTTACTCCTTTTATTTTCAACTGACCTCTGTTCTTCTGATAAATGGTCCAGTTAATAAGTAAGCCACTAGCACAAAAATGCAGGGTTGTGAAAGATGAAACCGATAGCCCAGCGCAAATTATGTCAGTCGTTACCAATAAAAGGACACCTATCAAAACAATAACAATGTGTTTAAAAAAGAGAATTAACCACTGCCGATATACCTTAGTCGTTTACAGTAAGAAATGTACCGATACCGTTGGAATATGTAGTTTCCTTCACCGTTAGCACTCTGCCATTATCTTTTACCCCTGAGCATTCACAAATAACCAAGAACTAACTATTACATTTTAAGACGTATGACAGCGCAAACATTTAGGCCTACTGTGTTGTAAAACGTGTGTTATTTGACCTCCCTACATTCAAATATTTGAAATATAATAGTAGTAACACTTTTAAAATAAGAACGAAACCACGGAGTTTTAAAATTACCATGAATATTATTCTGTAAATGAAATCACATATTGTTGTGGCGTAACGTTAGACGATCAGCTTACTATTGAAACAGTAACACGTTAACAACAAACGATATAACAGACATAAAACTATAATAGATGTCAGCATTCAGAAAAGCGAATGCTTCATTTATTAATAGCATAATACATATTTCATTGTTAAATTGTAGGCGGCACACTTTAATATTGTACCTCTTTGTACTTATATAATAAATATAACAAGGTATATGTTATCACTTGTTTATAATTCTAAAATTTACTAAGCAGATTCAGTAGACGAAACGTTAAATGCAGTATGTTTCTTTACCATGAAAACGAATCAATTTCGCATTACAAGAAAGAAAGAAAGAAAGAAAGAAAGAAAGAAAGAAAGAAAGAAAGAAAGAAAGAAAGAAAGAAAGAAAGAAAGAAAGAAAAATTGTAGCGATCTGGCCAAATCGGATCTTGACAAGAGCCGTGGAGATAGAGCTGTTCAGAAGAGAAGGGTCCGGCTGCAGGTCGCAGACTTGGCCTTCCACGCCCCTGGCCTTCCACGCCCCTGGCCTTCCACGCCTCCTGCCTTCCACAGTCCGCCCCACAACCGCCTATAGTCCGTAGAAAGAGAAGAAGAGCTGCTGTACAGTTATTCCAATTCAAAAAAGAAAAGGAGCTGAAAACGATTTCTGACACGGAACAATGGCACAACAGAACCAGGTATGGACTCACAGAATAAAAAGCTCAGTATATTTAAAGAAACTTTAGATCCATTAAACAAAACTAATGAGATGTACGATTATATACTGTATAGCGAATCCAAGTGTTCTCTGTTTATCGTCATTACTGACATATCCTATTTTTAAGCATATCATTTTAATTGTTTGTTACCTCTTGTATTATTTCTTAATATTTGCCGTATTATTTCATCTATATTAACTTTTTCACTTATTTATGAGATGTTATGTAGAGAATCTGCAATGTCAGTGTACAATATGAAAGGTATTTATGTTTATCGTCGTCATTAACGTATGTTAAATATCTTATCTTAACTTAGTTAAGTTAGCTATTTTTAAAAGCACGTTAGCGCTTTCTGCCAAATTAGTATTACATATTATTTTTGTCTTGATTTCCACAGTCACATTTCTCCATAAAGGCAGAGAATATAAAAACAACTTTGATAACATTGATTAAATTTCCAAATGAATCCAAGTGCCCTCTTTGTAAAAAGCACAGAGACTACAGCATCCTGCTACGTCACCTTCAGAGTCATGAAGGCCACATTGTCAAGTATGCAGGTAGTGTATATACAGGGTATGCTAAGAGTGTGTGCTTGCAAACAATACTGACATTTAGATTTCTGATCTGGAACTTTTTAAAATACAGGTTAAAAAGCTGAGCATTTTCCGTTGTTTGGCAGGATTTACTATTTACAGATGTAACACAGGGTGTGTCCCAAGTGGCCAATTCCATTGTTGTTTCTGTTTAAAAGTCATTGTCAACAGTTTACTGTATGTCAGTATTTAATATTTTTCTTTGTTTAAATTTTTTTACCCCTTGTATTAGGGCTTCCCTAGTGTGTGCTTGGTGTGTTGGTGTGTGCTTGGTGTGTGTGCGCCCTGCGGTGGGCTGGCGCCCTGCCTGGGTTTTGTTTCCTGCCTTGCGCCCTGTGTTGGCTGGGATTGGCTCCAGCAGACCCCCGTGATACTGTAGTTAGGATATAGCGGGATGGATGGATGTATTAGGGCCTTCCAAGTCAGATGAATAGCCATGGCTGTGGAATTTCCATGTTGATGGTACGACCATTTCATATTGTAACTATCATTTTTTGTATGTCTGTATTTAATGTCGTGTCCAGGTTTCCAAAGGACCATTTTGTGGTGTCTCTGTATTTCATCCTCGAGGCCCCCTTCAGTTTTAATGAGTTGTGTCTCAACGTTAGTCCTCTCTTCTTTCATTGTAGTATTTGTAGAGGGAGGATTTTATCTGGTTGCTGGTTCCGATTTTTGTCACCTTCTACAATTTGTGTTGGATATTTGTGTTATGTTTAACTTATTTTATTATATTTGTTTTTTTTTTTAATTTCAGCATACTGTCCATAGTGGTTTTGAAGTTCCAGAAACGCCTACCTTTCAAAATCCAGATCATTTAAATGTATGTTTATAATGGTTTGCATAAATATTTTTGTAACATTAAACTCCTTTTAGAATGACATGCTGGCTTTGTGGAAGAGCTGGTGTAGAATGTTACTTGAGAACTCCAGCACCAAGGGGTAAATGAAATTTAAATTTCCTTTAATAACTCTAATTTAGTTCTGCGGCAATATGGCAAATATACTTAGCCATATTGTAAATCAAAGACAAATAGTCACAATGCTTACCATTATAAACTTAGTGCTTCTTTTTGAAATCAATGAAGTAACTGCTCACATCAGACTGAGCGAGCAAACACCCTTCTAAATGAAGGCCAAGAACCAAACAAAAAATTAGAAGGTACAGAAACAATGAACAGCCAGGACAGGGTCGTTTTTTTGTGCTTATTCTTTTGGTTCTTTTTTAACATTTCCTTAGGTAAATATTATTTTCTATGTTTTTAGGTTTAGACTGTATTGAGCCATTAATGAGATGACAGAGTAAAGACTTGGCACTACATCTGAAATGAACAAATGTCTTGCTATTCTGTTCCATAGCACTGCATTCTGCAGATTTCAGATTTTTTCTTTCAGAAGAAACGTCAGCGTCCCTTCTCCAACATCCAGCACAGGGCACTGATGAGCAGGTACAGACATCATTTTATAAACTTCCATAAGAAAGATAAATTACATTTTGTTGATACTGGCTTACAATGCCTGTGGTGTAGTGAATAAAATGTATAAAAAGACTTAATGCTTGTCTCAGATGCCGACTGTTAATCGTTAAGCAGTAGGAGTCAAAGCCCAAAAGACTAAAATCCTGTTTTATATCTTCTGACAAACTGTAGTATTAGTACAACTCTTAAAGGCCTTAAAACATTTGAAATGCATTGTGTGCTGTATTAATAATAGTGTATTGTAAGAAACATTGAAGACTTGTAGAATCTGTGATCAAAAGCAGCAATGTTAATAATCTATAATAATAAAAGGCAAAGTCCTCACTGACTGACTGACTCACTCACTCACTGACTGACTCATCACTAATTCTCCAACTTCCCGTGTAGGTGGAAGGCTGAAATTTGGCAGGCTCATTCCTTACAGCTTACTTACAAAAGTTAGGCAGGTTTCATTTCGAAATTCAAAGCGTAATGGTCATAACTGGAACATATTTTTTGTCCATACACTGTAATGGAGGAGGCGGAGTCACGTATCGCGTCATCACGCCTCCTACGTAATCACGTGAACTGAAAACAAGGAAGAGATTTACAGCACGAGTCACACGCGGGAACGAAGGTAAATGACGTTAATTTTTGACTGTCTTTTAATACTGTGTAAGCATACATATTAACACATGTGCAATTAAACGTGTGCATTTACGGGGTGATTTCTCAGGCTTAAAAGCTCACCTTTTATCAAACGCGGGAACAAAGGTAACTGACGTTGTTCACTGTCTTTTAATACTGTGTAACCATACATATTAACACATGTCCAATTAAACGTGTGCATTTACGCGGTGATTTCTCAGGCTTAAAAGCTCGCCTTTTACTAAAAAGGTAAATGCAAAACTATTTTCAATCAGTTTATTGAAACGCTCCCGTTAAGGATTGCAATAACATATTCGCGAGATAAAACAACGAAGTAGGGGGAAATGGAGGAACAGCCGCAAACAGCGAAGAGCAAAAAATTTATTAAACAATTGAGAACGGAGCGAGTTAAGCATACAAGCATGTTCATAAGGGAAACAAAGCATGGTGTAAAACGTAAGTTTAAATTAAGTTTATAGAAACGCTCCCGCTGCAGATTGCAATAACATATTCGCGAGATAAAAGTTTAATGAGAAGACACGAGGTATAAACGAACCACACGCCGTGGCGCAACGTTAGGGGCAACAGTTTCAACCATTCTATGATCTGCTTCTCGCAACTGAAAGACGGCACATGGCGGATGTTAGCCGACTTGCTGACCGCAACGTTAGGGGCTTCAACAATGGCGCTGACGCCACATCTCAGTGCCAACACTTTGCAGACTGTACTTAAAAGACACGCACTCCTCACTGGACAGTTAAAAACACCAATCAAACTAACGATGACATCAAGTATTACCCAATCAAAACTAGGAAAGGAGGCATCTTCATAAAATGCGTGTGGGATGATTTGCATGAGACGCTGCTTTAAAAAAAAAACGATAAAAAAAATACGGGATAAATCCCGTCCAGTATTGATTCAAAACGGGACGCGCAATTTCATTCTCAAACGCGGCACGATTCCGTATTTTAAAGGACGGGTGGCAACCCTACAGTGCCAGGTAACCACCCATACAATCACATTGTGATTCAGACTAGGAATGCAATGAATGTAATTACCCCGATCTACATACAAGGCGAAAGTCTTGCAACATTCAAAGATGATGGTTTGGGATAAGTACACCATACAACATAAAAGAGCTTATGAAGCCTTGAACTGAAAAAAGCAAGATCTCAGAGATCGTAAAAAAAAAAAATAGGAGGTAATGTCGTTTTACTCGCTGTACATTTTAGTCAAACATTACCAGTTATTCCACGAGGGAGACCAGCAGATGAACTCAACGCGTGTTTAAAATCCATGCTTCTCCCACGCTCTGTTATATGTCGCGTGTTCTCGGGTAGGTGCACCTAAAAATTTATACATTTAAGCATGTAATGGGCAAACAAAAAATGAGGTATACCCGAAGGCACTGCAGTAGTACTTAATGTAACTTTACTTCTTAAATTTTAATGTTTTACTGTTTAATAATTTATACGCTTCTTATATGTTGTTCAAATTCTTTTATCAAAATACCACTGACAGCGCAATGCACGATAACATGGAGTGAATACACCATACGCATCCGCCCACGGCTGCCCTGCTGTGCGCAGATAGGAGTTGATTCTACAATAAAATAAAATAAACATAAAAAGAGTAAAACAATCATCACCCATAAAGCGTGTGTGTGTGTATATATGTGTATATATATATGTTGATATGTGGATGTGTATATGTATATATATATATATATATATATGTAGATATGTATATATATGTGTATATGTATATGTATATATATGTTTATATGTGTGTGTGTGTATTTTATATATATAAAACACAGCAACACTCATAACAATGACAACACAATTACATTGACAATCATGTTACGTTATTTTTAAAATGTTTCCTTTTTTTTTCATAACCTCTTTAACACACTACTTCTCCGCTGCGAAGCACGGGTATTTTGCTAGTGTATAATAAATTAAATTTGCTGTACATTATTTTTTTTACTTTCCTTACATTCCTTGTAAATGTGGAGGAAAAGGCTATGAGCTTTATGATGACCATTTAAAGAATTTCCTTTCTTTCTTTATTAATATAATGTATTACAGCAGCATGGAATCCTTCAGCATTTCACCGAGGCACAGAAGTGGTGTGCTGAGAACATTTCTGTGTTCAGAGGGCGAATCTCACTCCCTGCATTATTGTCAATGGACAAAGACGACACTGAGGAGGCCCTTCAGAAATCTGATTTGCTATCTGAATTTCCAGAAGAAGAGGAGAGAGAATATGTCTTTAGACATATTTTTTTCACATATGGAAGACATGCATCTGTTTTTAGATTAACGTGAGAGGAAAAAGGAAAATGACTGAGTTTTGTGAGAAAATGTAACAAACATACATGTCCCTCATTGTTCAGTTACAACCTACAATTCTTGTTCTATATTTTATATATTCTTTAACTTTTTTGTAATAAATGTTGCAAACCAACTTCATCTTTACAGTCCATTGTCTTAGTGTTATGTATTAAAATAATGTTTTATAAAGCAGGGCAAGGCAATATTTATTTATAAACCACATTTACAACAGCAGCCAGAACTGAACCAAAGTGCTGTACAAGAAAGGGTAAAAGAAGCAGTTCAAATATACCGTATGTACACAGCACAAAACTGCAAGAATAACCAGCCATTACATAAAAGGTAAACTTAAAATACCCATATATACAGTACATATTTATAATCCTGAATGTACGTGAGCCAACATATACAAACAAAGTCAACCTTTTGCAGGGTCAAATGGCAGCAAGAAGAAATAAGACTTTAATGATGACTTGAAAATGGCCTGTGATGGAGCAGACCTAATAGAATAAGGAGAGCCATTCCAGAGAAAAGGAGCAGCCACCACAAACACCCAATTCCTCCTTTGCTTCAGCCTCGACCTCGGCACACCTAAGAGCATTGGGCTAGTAGACCACAGGGATCTTGTTGGCACATACAAGTGAAGAGGTTCCAAGAGGCAAGATGGGGCTGATCCACTCAAACATTTGAAAACAAGAAATAGAGTTTTAAAATCAATTGTGAAATGGACCAGAAGCCAGTAAAGTGAGGTCAGTATTGGTGAAATATGGTCACACTTACGAGAGCCTTCAATAAGCGAACAGCAAAGTTGTGGAATAGTTGTAGGCGTCGTAACAGGGCCTGACCAATACCTACATACAAAGAACTGCAATAGTCCAAATGAGATGCTGTAAAAGCTTGGATGGCCTTTTCAAGATCACAGAAAGAAAGAAAAGCCTTTACCTTAAAGTCTCAGCTGGAAAAAGCTTCATTTAACTTCACAATTTATCTGTCTGTCGAGTTTGAATGAGCTGTCACAGATCACACCTGTGCTAACTGAAGCTTTATGATACGTATATGGAAAGGGGTCCAAGAGCAATATCAGAGACACTCAGACTTTCTTAACTCTTGGACACCATGATCACAGTTTTATTATCATTTAGTTTAAGAAGATGCATTGCCATCCAGGTTTTAATATCATTCAAGCACACATGGAGGGTCTGTATTTTCTTGCTTTGATTTTAGTGGCAAATATATTTAAGTGTCATCAGTATAGAGTAGCCATACTTGTTAAAAGTGGAGCCTAAAGGTAACATGCCTATCAAAAAGATAGCTGGTCCAAGGATGGAACCCCACAAGTAAGAGGAGCTACAGAGGATGAGAACTCACCCAAATGAATAGAAACGCTCCTATTTCTTAGATAAGATTTAAACCATTTCAGGGCATTACCTTGGATGACTATACTGTTCAAGGCAGGATATAAGAATCATAAGATCCACAGCATCAAAAGCTGAGGTAAGATCTAGCAGTACAAGAATGGCAGAATCTCCAGGATTAGTAATTGGGAAGAGGTCACCGTTAACCTTTAACAAGGATGTTTCAGTGCTGCAAGAACATCTGTATCTGGATTGGAATTTTTCCAGAATACTATTTTCATCTAGAAATGTTTGAGTTAGGACAACTTTTTCAAAGACTTTAGATAAAAAAGGCAGTTTAGAAATTGGCCTGAAATTTGACACATTAGAGGGTCCTTATTTTGTTTTTTATAATACGTTTCTGCACCACAGCGTGTTTCAAGGCAGCAGGAACACAACCAGAAATCAAGCTAGCATTTATTAAGGTAACGATGACACACGCAGGCACAAAGTGATCAAAGACAGCTGAACACACTATAGGAAGAATCGTGAGCAGGCAGTGACACCGATGACCTAATAACGATAATCTTATTTACAAAAAAGTAAATCTCCGTTTGGAGAGTAAGTTGGGGTATGCAACAAATGACAAATTCCTAATACAAGAAATGGCATATGGCGATTAAATGATTTAAAATCACTAAAAAATTGATTTGTAATTATTGTATCGACCCAAACACAACATTTTTAAAGTTAAGTTTAAAATCTGTTAGTTCAGTTCCAAAAAAAATAAAAACGACGGTTTATGGAAGTGCAACTTTCAATAATGAAAATGTTTTCATTTCTTTAGAAAAACAAACGATATAATATCTATTAAGCAATTTGAGAGATTTGCTTCACTTTTTTTGATAAGTACTGTACATATTTATAAGTTAGGGTCCCAGGGAGAACAATTATGCATTAAAATTAAAAAAACAGGTAAACGTTTGAAAGTTTAATAATTCCACTTGAAATTTATCAACATTATAGCAGCAGCGTTGAACAAAATTAAGAAAACACAATTCAAGACAGACAATGGAAATGAAAGTATGAACTCTATTAGTAAGCTGGATCATTTAAAAAATTTTTAAATATAAACAATTTTAAAAGTTTCTTTTGATCTCGAAAGTTTAGACCTTCATTTTCATGCCTGTTGATTGCTTTGTTGTGTTATTGATCATCATTTATTTTGTAACATAATAAATTAATGTCATTAACGGAATTTTCCTTTATTGAACGAGGTTCCAGAAATAATGTCAGACATGCCGTTTAGTACAAAAGTACCATAAAAATAATTTCAAATATTTTGAATGATAGAATTCACTATAATAGCAGTTAGAGCATCCACATTCATATTTAGTATGGGGTTTCCTTAATCTAAAAATATGTTATGCCCTCTTTCTTTTAACTATCGAATCCTGACTCATAAATTATAAAACTGTTTTTTAAGTAAACACGACAGTAATACCATAAAGTGAAACTCGGATTCTTTCCTCGTGATTGCAGGAAGTCATATTAATATCGTCTTTTACGGTTACATGGTAAATCAACGTTACTAGTTTTTCAACGAAAGCGATGTGACAGAGGACGGACGCGAATGCTGGGGGCGTGGTGTGGAAGGCAGGAGGCGCGGAAGGCCGGGGGCGTGGAAGGCCAAGTCTGCGACCTGCAGCCGGATACTCTTGGTTCAGAATGCCGCCGAAGTGGGCAGGCTTGGGGGGATTGGTGATCGGGGATGGGGGTGTCTGAGAGACCGGAGTTCAGTCAGCAAGAGGACGGACTTACATGCTGCCTTCCATTGAGCGAAGTACTGTGGGTAGCAGGAAGAAAGAGAAAGCATGGTTGTTTTCACTGTCTGTTTAATTATTTGCAGTTCACAAGAGTTCTTTAGAAATTGTGTGCGTCAAGCGAAGCAACACCACACACTGTCATATGTAGTTATATCTGCAAAATAAAGGTTTGGATTTGAAATCTACCTTCCAAGTGTTTTAATGGACACTCAACTGCGAATGTCAACTATTCCTGCACAACCGGAAAAAGTCCTTTAGTTGTTTCTCTATTTCAGGAGCTTTATCTGCCATTGTCGATTTAAAGCAGCAAACGGGATGCTGAGAGGCGTGGATTTGAGGATGAAAATAAATTGTAAGCCAGGGGGAACTGACGCGCTTTTTCAGTTGGAAAGACTGATGTCTGCGAGTCAGGCTGTGCGTGTTTGTTTGTTTGTTTGTGTGATTGCAAGTGTGCGTGTTGTGAGCCGGACGATGCAATTTCTGCTGTACGGACTTGGAGGGTACGGGACTGTGACAAGTAAAAACATCCCTCGCACTACAAGTCTTTAAAATTAGGAGGCAGTAAGATCAGGTTAATTCAGCAAAAGACTAAATGCGGAGTCAAGGTGTCTCCAGCCGCCGTAACATTGGGATAATTGTAAACACTTATCGGTTCATTTATTGCTTCTTGAATGTTTGCTTAGAAGAAGAAAAACAAATAAATAAATCTACCAATTACTGCACAGTACACAGCCCGTTCATTACAGTATTGTAACAGTCTGAAAAAAATTGCCACTGAGACAGTGCGTCCTAAAAAGTCATTAAAAAGAAAAAAAAGTGGGGCTGCTTGGATTGCTATGGAAAGGGGCGAGCAGAAGAGACACATCTGCCACTCTTAAATAAAACAGCCTCTGGGACGCTGGGGGGTGGGACAATGTAAGGAAGTTCTGTTTTTTTATATAAAGTTATTAGAGAGTGTTTTTTTTTTTTCTGGTGGGTTCTTCTAGGCCTGTTTTTTTTTCTGTGTACGTTTGCTTTTTGCCAGTTTAGGCGGAACAGAAAAAAAACTTTTGTGTTTTTTTTTTGGACAACTACCCCCACTTGCCTGTGTGGAATATCACAGCATCTTAGAATAATAACAGGGACATCAATTCAAGGCAGAGGGGCGTGTAATGTGGGAGTCTGCACACCAGCGCAGGGGGGCGTATCTGTAGAAGGAAACTTCAAGGTACGCACCCCACAGTGTCTAAGGTGCGCTGATAAAGGCTGAAAGTTGTCCTGTCTGAAACTCAGATCCAACCTCAAGGGCCTCCCGGACACTCTCCAGTACTTAAACCTCTTGAAGTGTCCATTTTCACAGTTGCCGTGTAAGCATGGAGCTTTTCGGTACTCTGCTTCTAACCGCGATCGTCCTGTGTCTGCTTTATATGTTTTTACCGAAAGACTCTTCTCGCCACGCGAAGATGCCACCTGGTCCGACCCCGCTTCCAGTCATCGGTAACCTGCTGCAAGTAAATGGCAAAACTCCTTTTATGAGTTTTTTAAAGGTAAATGAGATAGATTGATACAGGTTTAAACAACTAATTACTCGCACGAGTTAACTCTGTCGCTCACTAGCACTCCCTCATTTATTTCACTGCGCAGCTCAGTGACACGTATGGACCAGTGATGACGGTGCACCTGGGGGGACATCGCGCTTTAGTTCTGGTCGGATACGAAGCGGTGCAAGAGGCTCTGGTGCAGCACGCCGACGTTTTCGCTGGCAGAGCGCAGTTTCCACTGCTGGTACGGCTTCTGAGAGGTTTCGGTAGGTGAAGTGATTTATTAACATCAGTGGCTGAACCGGTGGTTCGCCCCATTGTTTTGGCTTCTTCATTTTCCTCCTCGTATCTATTTACTGTTCCAGACTCAGTGCCGATATTCCAAATTCTTTGTAGCTTGAAGGGGTGTAAAGATGAGATCAGGTACACTGTAAAAAGTAGTGTGTTAAAATTACTTAAAAAAATTAAGGCAACAAATTACAAGCAATATTTTTGAGTAGATTTACTCTACTGAACTATTGAGTAAACTTAATATATTAATTTACTCAAATTTACCTAAAATAAATGAGTTTGACTAAATATAAGTAGTAGCAAAAATAAGTTTTTTTACTCAGATTTTCATTTGAGTTACACAAAAAAAAAAGTAATAATCCAACATTCTGTGCTCCACAGTAATGACTATAACAAACAAATGATAAAATTGCATACACTATACAGCCTCATATACTGATTGGGAAATTAAACAGTATGAATGTAAACCCATTTATCACACTATGGATTCAGAACTTTCTTTTAAATCGTTCACAGACAGTTAAAGTCCTCACAGGTGGCGCAGTGGTAGTGCTGCTGCTTTGCAGTAAGGAGACTGTGGAAAGTTGTGGGTTCGCTTCCCGGTTCCTCCTGTGTGGATAGCGCTTTGAGTACTGAGAAAAGTGCTATATAAATGTAATGAATTATTATTATTAAAGTTCAGGACACTTTTTCAATAGCCATTCATTCAAACACAGGAAGTCCACAGGGGTGTGTCTTATCACCATTACTGTTTACTCTGTACACAAGTGACCTGAGACAGAACAATGACCACTGCTCCATTATTAAGTATGCGGATGACACCATGATCATAGGATGCATATCTGGGGAGGATGAAAGCCACTATCTAAATCAAGTGGACTGTATGGTAAACTAGTGCAATAAAAACTCTCTCACTCTGAATGTAAAAAAGACCAACGAAATGATATTTGATTTTAAGAGACAGAAATCTGTATGTTCACCTATTGTAGTTCTGGGAGAGGAGGTAGAAATAGTGAATGAATATAAATACTTAGGAACTTACCTAGATAACAATCTTAACTGGAATACAAATACAAAAAAATTATTTTCTAAGTGCAACCAGCGCTTATTTCTCCTCCATAAACTCAAACTATTTAAAGTAGACAAGGACCTCATGTTGTCCTTCTATCGTAGTATGATCCAGTCCATGATCACTTTCAGTTTCATTGCCTGGTTTGATAGTCTGACAAACCAAAACTCAAAAAAGCTCCAGCAGATTACGAAGTATGCAGCTAAAGTTATTGGGGCTGATGTAGATGATTTGACTAGTGTGTGTCAGAGGGCAATGCTATAGAAACTGGAAATCATCTCAACTGATGACAGACATCCATTACATGTAGACCTAAACCTCAGTAAATCAGGAAGGATAGTTGCTTTGAAAACCCACACAAATCGCTCCAGAAACTCCTTTCTTCCAAGTGCCATAAAACTTTTCAATAAGAAATATCGGAGATAATGTTTAAGGTTTTGATATATATCCTGTTACCTTTTTTTTTTTTTTTGGTATAAATATGTTTTATCTAACTGCTTTACCTTAACCTTTCTTATTTCTATTTGTATGTTTTATTTCATTCTGTCTGTTGCCTGTTATTAGATAATAATAATAATAATAATAATAATAATTCATTACATTTATATAGCGCTTTTCTCAGTACTCAAAGCGATATCCACACAGGGAGGAACCGGGAAGCGAACCCACAATCTTCCACAGTCTCCTTACTGCAAAGCAGCAGCACTACCACTGCAACTGAGAAGGCAAATTTCATGTTTTCCTGTGTAAACATGACTAAATAAAGAAACCTAACATACCCAGATAGTCAAACAAACTGAGTTATATTTTCAAATTTAAACATTTGATACTTGAGCACCAGGAACCTTTGCCAGAAATCTCTTTTGAAATTAAACAAACTTTTATCTTTAAGGAGATTGCATGACTTTTTAAAATTTCTTCAATTTTCTGTGTATTAACCACTGTTTTGGTAATAGATGTTTAGCAACTTTAACGTTATAATATGACAAATTTATCTTTCCATCCTCCTAAAACCAATAAATTCAATGATACATTAAATTGGTGTTGATCAGTTGAACATTTCAGTGAAAAAACTATCCATTAAACTTAACATTCCTTTTCAAATTGAACATAAGAAAAATGACAAAATGGATATCTTAATATCCAAAGAAGCATCCTAAATAACACAATTACTACCAAACTTGTATTAGAAGTGCCCGAATGGCCCACAATTTTCCACAACCACTAGCAGAGCTTATCTGGCTAATCAGAAAAATCAAAAATCCCTTGAAACCCCAAATGTAATGTAATTTAAGAAAAACTAGGGTCTTGGTAGATCTTGATAGGGTCTGCCACTGTACAGTTGCAAGACAGGTTTCTTTATCTGATTAAAAACTATGTCAACTTGATTAAATGGAGCAGGACTTTGTGTCAACAAAAATTTTAAGCAGCATTTTCTTGAAGTACCCTGTGATATAAAATCACACATACACATTTTAGAAGAGAACACATTTCAGACATTTTGAATGAAATAATCCTATTGCACAACTCTTTATAACAAAATAAGAGTATTACTTCTCCATAAACACATTAATGTTAATTGGTGCTGAACTGGGCACAGAAGTCATAACAAAGGCAAGAAATAGTCAATACAATACTTTTAGACTAAAAGTTTGTTCTTAAGAGCCTGCACTTTGGAGGAGAGCTTTGAATTGTCCAGATTCAAAAAGAGCTTCTGAAACACCTCAAAAGTATATTTAAGCTCTTTTGAGTAGCTGAGGTTTAGTGCATAAGTCAAACCTAGAAGTATGGAGGAAGCCTTGGCCACACTTCCAAGATTAGTCATAACCTGGGTACCCTCCAGGACAATGCCAACGTCCTCTGGGCTTTCACCCTCTTTGATCACATATATTTTCATCACATGCTGGGTGAGGTCCTGCAATATACTGGTTCTTTCAGCATCCTATAAAAAAAATTTAAAAAAATCAGGAACCAGCTTTTGAAAATGTGTGAAAATTAAAAGGGACATCTGCATTTTAAATTGACATACTGTAATTTAATATAAGGATGCACAATATTCAATAATATTCAATGGTTCATTAAGTTTCCATACTTGCCAGCTGAATACACAGTTTAAGGTACAATATATATTTTATATGTTGCCGGTTAGAAGGAGCTATTATACTGTAATGGAAAACAGCAAACTACTATGTACAATCCCCAGTGATCCCACAGCTTTCAACTTACTTGGTAGTATTTAATGAGGTCATCTACTTTCTCACCCAGATAATCAACCAAACAACATAAAACCACTTCTCGCTTCCTCTCAATGGGAGAATTGTTTGAAATCTAGAATAAGACAGAATATTTAACTCAACTACATGCAATTCAGTTTTTTCAAACTGACACTACATTTTATAAAGAACTAGTGAATGAGAAACAAATATATACACCTCATATTTTCCTATTGGACTAAATACATATTATTTTGTTATTTGCTATTTTATTCATATACTCAATTAGAAAACAAACTATGCAATTTTTAACAGAACAGATTTTCTTTTTTCAGATTTTTGCTGCAAAAAGCATTTTTATATTTTTTCATTTTAGGTAAGTTTTAAGTCAGTCAGTCATTTCCCAACCTGCTATATCCCAACACAGGGTCACGGGGGTTTGATGGAGCCAATCCCAGCCAGCACAGGGTTCAAGGCAGGAAGCAAACCCTAAGGCAGGGCGTCAGCCCACCGCAGGGCACACACACACACACCAAGCACACACTAGGAACAATTTAGGATCGCCAATGCACCTAACCTGCATGTCTTTGGACTGTGGGAGGAAACCCACGCAGACACAGGGAGAACATGCAAACTCCTAAATTTTAAGTAAATCTTTCAAAGTGTTTAATAGTACTAGGGTGTTGTACCGTGTTAGCCATTATGAATGTAGAGAAAAGCCAAGCAAAATGACACCTTTTATTGGCTAACTAAAAAGATTACAATATGCAAGCTTTCGCGGCAACTCAGGCCCCTTCTTCAGGCAAGATGTAATACAGAGACTGGAGTTCCCTATGTTTATATACACACTCTAGGACAAGAAACAACATTGGTAAATATTTAAATGAGAGATTTTGAATGTAAAAAATTAATAGATTCATTCAGGCTAGGATTAATTTAACAAGAGAGGAAAGAACAATGTATTGTCAAGATCTCTGGATAAGATAACTGTCCAACAAAGTCTTTTGAAGTTTGTAATGAGTTTTTTCAAAACAATGTGGGTCTGTAGACAGGTTGTCTGTCATTCTGAGAGATGTAAACAATCCTCATATCTGGCCATAAAACTCTTGTCTTTATTCAATCCATGTTGTAAAGTATTAAATTTGAGCATGAGTTTAACTTCCCATTCTTTTTCTCTCTTGCTGTGTTCTGAAGTTGCCCATAAGCACTGTGACTTTAAAGTCCTTCTCACAGTGTCCATGGCTGTTGAAGTGGGCCGCCACAGGAACATCCCTGTCGCCATGTTTAATGTGGAACCTGTGTATATTCATTCTCTGGCGGAGTGTTTGTCCACTTTCTCCCACATAGAGTGCAGTGTCAGGACATTTCATACAGAAAATTAGGTAGACTACATTAGATGATCTGCAGGAAAATGATCCCTTGATGTGATGTTCAAGTCGGCAGTGTGGTATAACTATACGGTCTGTATCATAGATGTGGGCACATGTTTTGCATCTTTTCTGTAGGCATGGAGATGTGCCATTTTCTGTTGGTTCACTTAGGGAGCCTCGGACAATTAATTGTTGAAGGTTTGGTGGTTGTCTGTATGCCAGGAGGGGAGGTTCAGGAAATACAGAAAAATGTATTTTTACATCTTGCCTGAAGAAGGGGCCTGAGTTGCCTCGAAAGCTTGCATATTGTAATCTTTTTAGTTAGCCAATAAAAGGTGTCATTTTGCTTGGCTTTTCTCTACATTCATAATGGCTAACACGGTACAACACCCGAGTACTACAGATAACATGGATTGAATAAAGACAAGAGTTTTATGGCCAGATATGAGGATTGTTTACATCTCTCAGAATGACAGACAACCTGTCTACAGACCCACATTGTTTTGAAAAAACTCATTACAAACTTCAAAAGACTTTGTTGGACAGTTATCTTATCCAGAGATCTTGACAATACATTGTTCTTTTCTCTCTTGTTAAATTAACCCTAGCCTGAATGAATCTATTAATTTTTTACATTCAAAATCTCTCATTTAAATATTTACCAAAGTGTTTAATGTAAGAGTACCTGATGAAGTTTTGCCATTTGGATCTGTAATCTTTGTCCAAGTGCTCCTCCCTTGCTATGAAACATGAATAATAATTTTGGAGTATATTGGTCCAACATCAGCATAAATGATGGTTCTAAACGTAGAGTTGTGATCCTCTGAAATTCTTCATTGAGCTGAAAGACAGAGAAAAACCATTTATCCTAGCAGTATTAAGAGGAGAAACTAATGCTGGACAGGGTGCCAGCTGGCACAGTAATAAACATACAAATAAATAAATATAAAACTGTGTGCATAATTAAGTCTCACATGTCATTCAAGAAATGTTATCTAACATTTATGGCATAATATATTCCTACTTATCATGAAGATGACTATATTTACTCAATAGCTCATAGACACTAATGTGACAAAAGGAACTTTACCTGAAGTATATAAAGTCTATGAGATTCATTATGAACAGTAAGTGCTGTTTAAAAGAGCAAGGGCAATTTGAATGCAGACAAGGTAAATGACTTCCATGTGCTAATGTCCCATGATGTAGCCTGTAATGCTTCAGGAGATCTCCTCTTTTGGGTAATATGAGTGTGCACATCTTACATGGCCACCTCATGATCTTACACCTATGATAAAACAGGCACAGCCAACTTAATAACCCCATGATAAAACAATGAGTAACAGACAACAACAGCCATTTTACACTGATGATCAAGTCAAGTTATTCATTCAGAAAATGACTTCAATCTAATTTTTAAGCATACATGAGAAGCTATAGCATTAGAAAATGGGCAATGCAAAAAAAAAAAAAAAAAAATCAAAAATATGAACAGATGCACCTTACTAATAATTAATCGTAATCACAGCACTTTTACAGAAAAAAAAACAAAAAAAATTGAAGGTGTTATGACTGATAACCTATAGACTTATTGACATAGAATAAGCAAACTTCATAGATTTTTAAAAAATGACTATAAATTCAAAAGTATTAGGTAATAAAATGATGGTCGCTATATTTAAAATTATTTTAAATTAAATCAAATATCTATGGATGAAGTGTAACTAATGCAAATTTAGATTTGTTTAAGGCAGGAGAAAGTAAAATCTTTATAATTAAAAATGATTCAAATGATTCTTGGGTACAGGCATGTCTTGATAATATTTTTTGCTTATATGAATGCATTATATTAAAATCATTCAGTTGATTATCCAAATAATGCACTGAAGTGGGAGTGAATAACTAATTGACCAAATATTACTTTCTTATATATTTGGAATTATACTGCAAGGCTTGACATTTCTTACAGTGACCTTTACATGAAAACTCTTGTGGTGAAACTAGAAATAGATAACAAAAATAAATATATCAGTATATTAAGAAAGAGATTTTTTGCAAGCAACAAACAACGAGACGCTAGTAGTTCATTATGACAATTGCCACGGCATATGCTCTAACATTCTAACCTTCAAGTGAAAAGAAGGTTTTTTTTGCTTACTTATACAAAAAGTATTTCTAAATTAAGTAATGCCCCTGGAATGAGAGGTACACGGCAAAGAAAAGGAGAGCGTGAAGTGAGTGAAATCCTGTGGCCTATGCCACTCTTCAAACAATTCCTGCATTTACGCAAGCATAAATGGTTAAATGAAGGCCCGCATTTTTCAGTGAAAATCGTGAAATAAAATAGGACGTAGGAAATCGCAAGTTTTTTTTTTCATCGCAAAAAAAATAACCAGAAAATACATGACCTATGCAGAACACGAATTAAATAAGGGGTCAAATAAAACTGTGACGGTTAGGCAAACATTTTTTAATATTTATTTACAGGCCGTAGTTTAGGACAAATGCCATATCGTTCTCAAACTTATCTCAAAGTGCCATTATCTTTTTCTGTGTAAAATGGTAATTTTAAACATCCATCCATCCATCCATTTTCCAACCCGCTGAATCCAAACACAGGGTCACGGGGGTCTGCTGGAGCCAATCCCAGCCAACACAGGGCACAAGGCAGGAACCAATCCCGGGCAGGGTGCCAACCCACCGCAGGACACACACAAACACACCCACACACCAAGCACACACTAGGGCCAATTTAGAATCGCCAATGCACCTAACCTGCATGTCTTTGGACTGTGGGAGGAAACCGGAGCGCCCGGAGGAAACCCACGCAGACACGGGGAGAACATGTAAACTCCACACAGGGAGGACCCGGGAAGCGAACCCAGGTCTCCAGATCTCCCAACTGCGAGGCAGCAGCGCTACCCACTGCAATAAAAAATATATATGAACATACGTAGCTATCCGAGAAATATGTTTGCTTTTTAAAGGAAACTAACGAGGAAGGTTGTTAAAAAGACGCTTGCCACGCTTTACACATAAAGGGAAAAGGTTTGATGAAAACAACAAGTGCTTACATCTGTAACTAATCAAATGAAATACTAGTTATTCATTACAGGATTTAAATGCTTTATACTTACACATTCGTAGTAGAAACACTCTTGTTATGAATAAATGTTAGAGGTGAATGCGTTGTTGTTGAGACATCGAGTGAGCGGAAGTGCAGTATCATGAAATTTAACTTAACTTAAATGTGTTAAATTCACAGTACAGTTTTTTACTTTGAATAAGTTATAAAAAATGTTTAAATTAAAAAAAAAATAATAAGTTACATTTATTCTTGATTTTTTTATTGAATTAGAATTAAATAATCAATAAAAAGGGTAAAAGTCGTTTTTTTTAATTAAAGTAACAATTTTTTTGCTTATAGTTAGCTAATTTTTTTATTATTTTTCACACATGCAAGATTTATTTTTTACAGTGTACACTCTTTCTGCACCCTCTCTGGGACTTTCTTACTGCAAATTAGATGAATTAGCCGCTGCACCACCGTGTCCATATTTTTAATTATTAACAGTATACATTATTTAAATGAAGCTGAAAATTTATCTGCATAATGTAATATACATGCTTTACTGTATTTCATGTTAAAAATGATATCCAGAGCTCCAAGTAGATAGCGCTTGGAAATCTAAATCGACTTAGAAGCCAGTCGTCATCATATGTAAATATGTGCTTTCTTCTATGGAATTGAATTGAATTCCTTTATTGTTATTGTATGGTACAATGAGATTCAATATGCAAATCATCCAAAAAATTATTTTCCTATTAAATGATAAAATTACATAATAATAATAATAATAATTATAAGAAAAATTAAGTGTACTTATGCTTTCATATTGTATAATATATATGTACATATAGTGCAAATGGTTGATAAAGTGCCTCAATATTACAACTGTAGAGCAAATTTACAGTGAAGTAATTGTACTATTAAGTACAAACAGTTCTACCAGGAGCACTTGCTGGAATGATTGAGTACATTTAGAGCTCTTGGGATGAAACTGTTTCTGAACCAGAAGGTCTCTACAAGAAAGGCACTGTAGTGTTTGCGTATGGGTGAAGTTCAAATAGACTGTGCACATGGCTGAGGAAGTGTGTGCTAGATGCTGCACCCCAATAATCCTCTTTCTGATCAACTGCTGAAGAGCTGTGATTCCACACTCGGATACAGTGGGTTACAATACTCTGAGTGGTGCACCAAGACTAACAACGCTAAAGCAGTTATGGTATTTGGAATAGTTTGGCCATTCTGTTAACCATTATTTTGTGACAGGTTGATTGCAATCGGATGCCTTACACTGAAATTAACTGCATATCATTTATTAGTTTATTTGATAAAGCCACATCAGGGATGTGAATCAAAAAAATAAAGGGAAACCACACAAGAACAGTAGCGCTGCTTTGATGCTGGGTGCCGCCAGTTTGCAAAACCGAGTCGAAAACCTGTTTTTGCAATGTATTGAGCTGGTGTGAGAATTTTATACATCATGATGTGTGTGTGGAAACGGGAAAACACTATTTTTGTGCGTTTGCACCATTTATACATGAGGCCCCAGGTGATTGTTATGAGAAAAGGTGCTGAGCAAGGTCATTTTCATGAGAAACCCTGTGACGCAAATGATGGGAAACTGTGTGAAGGGTGGGGGGGGGGGCATTTTGTGAAAAGAATTTTAATAAATCTGAGGCTCACCCAATGCTTGAGGCTCACTTCAACTGAAATGAGACAGGCTTTATGTGCTCTGCAATGGTTTCCTATGCTGTGCAGTAAAGTCTAAATTCTGACTGCCTTTCTGAAGACTCTGCTCATTTTGTTCTGAAGATTTCTCCACAACACTATTGAAGTTTTTCATTCAGTAACTATCCTCTCCCCCTCCGCATTCCTCTCCCTTACTCCTCACCTTGCACGTACCTTCTCTGTCTTCTGTTTACTCTTTCCTACATGCCCATTTAGATCACGACCAACAACCACCTTTTCTCTATCTTGTACCACCATTTAGTTCTGGCTTTTTTACATAATATTAGTACAATATTAGTTTTTTTTATGTTGCAAGAGCACAAATACTGGCCTACACATATTTAAATGCAAGTTATATTTCAGTCAACAAAATACACTCACAGTTCATAATGCCGTTAAACACAGCTTGACTATCAATGATCAAACAGATCAAGTGGCCTAATGAGTACAGTCCGCAAGATCAAATGTTTCAACCCAAGAAAGCAGTCTGTGCAAACACGTTACTGTTAAGCTTTAGACAAGCACACATTTTCAGAGATTTGTTCATGTTACAACAACGTCCATTGCACAGATAGTCACACAGTGAAAATACTCGTTTGACGAGCACCTGTAATGCAGGTACACAAATGAGGTCCTCGGCCACTGGCGCCGGCAGATTATATGGTGACGATTTCTGCTACCAGGACTGAAGAACTGATGTGCACTGAGGTACATGGCTGGTGACTCCTTTAGAGTCAGTTACAAATATATAAACCCAAAAGAGTAGCCTATTTACTATTCACTTGTCAGCCAGCATCCACATTGACTACTGGTTATGTTTCATATCTCATCAGCATTATTTACACACACATAGGTAAGGTTTTGCTAAGAAAGAACGTTACATTTATAGCGGCGAGAGAGAGAGCGGAGAGAGCGCATTTGCTCTGCACCCTCCATGGTGTTTGAAATTTGCTGTTGCAAAATCACAATTCATACTCATTCAATACAAATGAAAGTATAGAGTGGTGTACCAAAAAAACAGATTTCAGTTTTGACCTTAATTGAAATATTTTGTTGTTTTTAAAAGCTTTTAATTCTGATGCTTTAATTAATTTTATTACAGTCTGTTCAACAAAATTATAAGAAAAACAAAAGTATTTTATTTAAGGTTAAAATTTAGTTATTAAATATTGGATTTTTATCTTGGTCTGATCCCATTATTTATAAAATTTGAAAACCATTTATGGTCTTACCTGTATTTGTTAATGAAGTCCATGCGCCTATCCTTCTCCGCGAAAATCTCTTGTTGCTTTCTTGTAAAAGTCCTCCTTATTTTCCTTTAGATTTAAAAGTCTTAATCTTCCATTTTGACAGTCAGTCGGAACAAAAAATAAAAATGAAAGTAGCGCTGCAGTGCACTTGACTTTCTGATATCGTTAACGTATTGGTGCCTCAGCGTAGAAGAACAGCAGCAACAAGCACCTGTTGGGCTCACATGCACCCCCTTCAGTGCAGCACGGTACGTCTGTCCCGGCTTGTGCCTTTTCACTGCGGTTTTAAGTCCGATCAGCAAGACTAAATATGTCACACATATTCATTAAAGATATTAACCAGACTGTTGAAAGTCTGGGTTTATAATAAATGCGAGTACAAAATTATATTGGCGACATACAGAGAGACAGCAGCAGGCACGCGCCAATTGCATGCATCAACCCAGTGTGTGAGGGACAGCACAGTCCGAGGTGAGGTGACACTCTTCCTGTCCCATCACTGCTGCATCTCGCGTTTCTCCCCTATATTTAATCAGGAAATGCAGAGTGCGATATTGACTATAATAATTATCAAACTTTTTGGAATTACACAGAAAACAAATTTACAACATAGACCAGTGGAGAAATTTATTTTATGTTATCATTATTTGTTTTTTTACTTTTCATGGTGACAGGTGAGACTGCATGTCCCTATATGAAATGCTGGACTTCTACTGAGTACTGATCCAGCTGGCCCTGCACTGATACTCTGACACTCTTTTCTTCTTCTCGCACACTACATTTGCTTTTATTATCGTCTGCGCTGTAATTAAAGTATTTCCACACGTTACTTTCTCGCTTTCTATCTGCAAACATCTGTGCAAAACTCGCCATCGTCAACCACACGTGTTTACTGCTTCAACCCGACGAGCCAAATGCGCTACTTAAACAAATAACGGTCCTTTGCTGAAGTTGCGCCACATGACTCTAGTAAGCCCAAGTCACAAGATCACCACATAGTGAACAGCACAACGTAACTGAACGCTCAGGGCGATCTACAAACAACCCCTCTGCACGACTGAACCGGGTTAAACAGAAATGCTGTTGGTGTTTTTTTCATTTGTTTTCTCAATTTTTGTTCTCATTTTAGTTTGTTCACATATCACTAATTTTAATTTCAGTTCACGTTCTTGTAAAACGAAAAACAATATTTTTAGTTCTAGTTCTTGTTTTCATTATGAAAATATCACTGGACACCCTCCCATTTTTTGAAGCTGATTGGACTGATTGCATCACTAAGGTTTAGGCTAAGTTTTACAGCCAGATGCCCTTCCTGATGCTAACCCTCTCTAATTATCCAGGCTTGGGACCAGCACGAGGTTGGGTTGGTTTGCCCCCCTGGTGACTAAGTTCAGTAAATACGTGGCATGAGAATATAATGTGCCTAGAAAATCAATTACCAAACAATAACATACAGTATATAAGAAACTGAGGGTAACCCACTGGTGATTTTCTTAGTGCAGTAAGTCGTCTGATGCCAGTGAGTGGCGATCCAATTGAATGTCCAGAAATACAGTATTGATGCATATAAATCAGTCAGAGGGGTCAACACAGCTACTTTAGAATTGTTAGAATCCACAGGTGAAGGCAGGCAGTAGTGTAGTTCCACTCCATGGAAAAAATGAGCAGATACTGCAGGTAGAAATGCAGCATATTGGTGAAAGCAGAACATTTCCCTAAAATTAGATCTCTGTATTATAAAAATAGTTAGACTGTTTATAAGTAAGACATCATGCAGCTGCAAGCAATTGAAACCATTGCATTTAGCGAACCACAAGTAGATTTGAAACATTTTCCCCTGAAGTTATGATTTTAGTTGAATCAGGAATCAAAACAGAATCATTATCAAAAATGAAAAAACACTAAACTGTAATCTAAAGTAAAACAATAAAAGAACCAGCTGTGAAAGAAAGTAAGAATTGCAAAAAAGTGAAAATATGCAGAGAGGAGCAGCAACAACCAGGCACCAGTGTTACCATCCCTGCGACAGACACTGCAGGGTGATAAAGATGTAAAGTGCAGTTCAAGGGTACCTAGGAGGTGACTGAGGGATTTACCCCAAGAAGGACTTAAGGTGAGAGGAACTGGTATGGTAGATGTGGTAGTAAGTGCTTAAGGTGTGCATAAGTGAGTGCATAATGTGTCCAAAAGATGGATGAGGAAGTAAATTCTGTGTTTGTTTGGGTTCAGTATAGCAGCCAGGGTTTTGCTTGTTTTGTTTTTTTCTTGGTCTTTGCAGTAACACCAGGTCAACACCAAACTACACAGTACAGCTCTAGCAGGGAATGCTCTTTGGGTTTAATTTTTTTTTATTGCACTTTACAAGAGAAGGACACCAGGAAAAGATGAACTAATCAACAGCTTCTATTGTTGTGGTCTGGTGTTTATCATCCTCCTGATTGGTCAGCTAAATACCTGATAGCTTGTTAACAGCAGCAAACTCATAATGACATTCTGCAGTGCATCCCCCACATTTAAAGTTTAAAATACCTTTGGCCTATTTGCTAAGAGAATGGACTTTAAACCACAGGTATGCTGATTCATTGTTGTTGCTGTGTAAATTTGACCAAGTTGTGCAAACTTGCAAACGCAAAGACACAGACTATGTGGATGTAATTGTTACAGATGCCCCAGAGGACAGGTAGATGTCCAGGATGGAGCATGAATTCCTTACTCAGCTGGGATGCCATAACAGAAAGATGGAATAAGTGGAGGCAATACCCAGTCGGGATGCCTTATTATTCCCGTCCTTTGAAAGACTGGTGTTGACCTACCTGAAGGACATTACAGACCCCCTGCTTGACCCCCTACAGTTTGCTTACCGAGCAAACAGGTCAGTGGATGATGCAATCAACATGGGACTGCACTACATCTTGCAACATCTCGACTCTCCAGGGACATATGCTAGGATCCTGTTTGTGGACTTCAGCTCAGCGTTCAATACTATCATTCCAGAAGTCCTCCACACCAAACTCATTTGGCTCACTGTACCAGCTCCCATCTCCCAGTGGATCAAAAACTTCCTGACAGATAGGAAGCAGCAAGTGAGACTGGGAAAAATCACATCCAGCACACGAACAGTCAGCACTGGCGCCCCCAGGGATGTGTCCTCTCTCCTCTGCTCTTCTCCCTCTACACAAATGACTGCACCTCAAGAGACCCGTCTGTTAAAATCCTGAAGTTCGCAGATGATATGACAGTCATTGGCCTCATCAAGGACAGTGACGAGTCTGTATACAGACGAGAGGTCAAACAGCTGGCCCTCTGGTGCGGTCAAAACAACCTGGAGCTGAACAAGCTTAAAACTGTGGAGATGACAGTGGACTTCAGGAGGAGCCCCCCAGTGCTGCCCCCTCTCACACCACTCAACAGCATTGTGTCAGCTGTGGAAAACTTTAGGTTTCTGGGATCCACAATTTCCCAGGACCTAAAGTGGGAACTAAACATAAACACAATTGTTAAAAAGGCCCAGCAGAGGTTGTACTTCCTGCGCCAGCTCAGGAAGTTCAACCTGCCTCAGGAGCTGCTTATCCAATTTTACTCTGCAGTAATCCAGTCTGTTCTCTGTTCATCTATCACAGTCTGGTTTGGCTCAGCCACAAAACAGAACAGGAACAGACTTCAACGGATAGTCAGGATTGCAGAAAAAATCATTGGTGTTGATCTGCCCTCCATTCAAGACTTATACAGATCTCGGGTCAGGAAACGGGCAGAAAACATCATTGCAGACCCATCACACCCTGGTTACAACCTTTTTCAACTTCTTCCCTCTGGTAGGCGCTACAGAGCACTGTACGCCAAAACTACCAGACATGTGAACAGTTTCTTTCCTCAGGCCATCACTCTCATGAACACTTAAGTCAATCTCACAGCATCAGGGACAATACTAGGTAAAACCGGAGTCCAATTCCTTGTATGTGTACATATGCTTGGCCAATAAAGCTGATTCTGATTCTAATTCTGATTCTGATTGGGATACCCAAAAAACGTCAAGGAACGAGCAAGGGAGCAATTCATCCCCCACCATTGTAGTTGGCAATGTCCCTCATGTATGGTCCCAGTTTGGATATCTGCACGGCTGCATGGGAGTTAGAGTCTGGACGTGCAGCCGTGTAGCGTTCCCTGGTGGATTGTAGTGGGTGCTGCCAGTGGAGGATCTCCCCAGCTTTCTTGTAACCCAGAATTGCTTCCATCTGGCCACATGACGTTACTGGAAGTACTCCCGGGTTCGACTTAAAAGGAGCCCACTGTTTAGGAGGTCACTGCACACTGGGGAAATTTTGAAGGACTGAATGGCAAATATTTTCCCATTGTATAAAAACTGTGATTGGACAGATTATATGCCAGTAAGCTTGACGTGCATCACAGGTGAATTAATGGAAGGAATTATTAGGGACACGCTTGAGTAACACATAGCGAGAACTGGAGTTTTACTGAAAAGTCAGAATGGGTTCAGGAGAAGGGAGGTTGTGTTTTACTAACATGCTGGAATTCTATGAGGAAGTAACAAAAGGATATTATGAAAGTGGAGCATACAATATTATTTATCTTGACTTTCAGAAAGCATTTAATAAGGTGCCACACGAGAGGCTGACCATCAAACTAAAAGAAGTGGGAATTCAGGGTGATGTTTGTAAATTGGTGCAGAATTGACTCGGACATGGGAAGCAGAGGGTGATGGTGCGAGGAACCTTATCAGAATTAGCTGACTTTAAGAGTTGTGTTCCATAGGGGTCAGTGCAGGGGCTGCTACTACATTTAACATATATAAATGATTTGGATGGAAATAAAAATAACAAGGCAGGTGGATTGGGAGATAATTGAAAATTCATTAACTCATTACACAGGGACTTGTACAGCATACAGGCTTAGGCAGATTTGTGGCAGATGAAATTTAATGTGAGTAAATGTAAAATATTACACATAGAAAGTAAAGATGTTAAGTTTGAATACAAAATGGTAGGTCTGAAAATCGAAAGTACACTTTATTAGAAGGATTTAGGAACTGTAGTGGACTTGTCACTCTTAACTGCTAGACAGTGTTCAGAAGCCACTAACAGAATGTGAGGTTATATAGCGCCCTGACGTGTGGAGTACAAGTCCAAGGAGGTTCTGCTCAAACTTTATAACACACTGGTGAGGCCTCAAATGGAGTACTGTGTGTAGTTTTGGTCTCCAGGCTACAAACAGGACATAGCGACACTGAAAGCAGTCCAGAGAAGAGAAACTAGGCTGATTTCTGAGCTACAGAGGATGAATTTTGAGGAAAGAATAAAAGAGCTGAGCCTTTTCAGTTTAAGCAAAAGAAGATTAAGTGGAGACATGACTGAAGTGTTTAAAATTATGAAGGGAATTAGTCCAGTGGATTGAGACTGTTATTTTAAAATGAGTTCATCAGGTACACTGGGACACGGTTGGAAAATGGTTAAGGGTAAATTTCCCTCAAACATTAGGAAATTTATCTTTACACAGAGAATCATAGGCACATGGAATAAGTTACCAATAAGTTTGGTAGAGAGTAGGACTTTAAGGGCTTTCAAAACTAAACTTGATGTATTTTTGGAAGAATTAAGCACATAGGACTGGTGAGCTTTGATGGGCTGATTTGTCTGTTCTTGTCTACGTTTTTGTAATGTTCTAATGTTCTTCTCCCAAACAGATATTAGAGGGGATGCTATCCATTATCTGTACAAGTTTTACATTACACAGCTTTGTGACTTTAGCCAAAGTAAAAAAATACCCATTTGCTTATACAAATAGAAAAGGATTAAGCAGTTAGTATAAAAGTGGGTATGTGCTGCTCAGAATTCAAAACTGATATGCTTTAATGGCAAAAAATTTCAGTAAACTGATAAACTTACAAGAAATACAATTAAGTGCACATAAAGATGGACTGAAGTGTAAATTGGAGCAGATACTGAGACAAAAAAGTCCAAATTAGATCAGTGCAGTCATTACAGGAGAATCACAATATAAAATAGATGACAATGCAAGTAAGAGACAGTGTTTTAATAAAAGAGATTTGAAAGAGTCGACTGATGTAACTTCATGAGCAGACCTAGAGATGTGGGAGAAAAATGGAAGAACTCTAGCACAACATGCATGCAAAATCCACATAGAAGATGCTCAGTCCCATGGAGCTATAAGGGCAGCAGTGCTAACCACTGAACCACCATTAAGCAAATATGTCATACCCACTGAAATACACATTCCTAAACAAAAATGCCTTGAGGCATTAGTGTCGACACCACATAACCTGTCAGCAAGTGCCACAATAATTGTAGATACAGTATTAGTAATATTATTAATGTAACACTTATTAAATATGGAGTCCAAAAACTGACAGACACAAGTCTTCAAATAACAGACTGATTGTGTTTTATTCCTTCATCCCAGGCTTAGAAGATTTCCAAGTCAGTCTCAAAGCCATTAATTGAGATCTTTTAGGTTAGGAATAGGATGCATTGTTTTTATAATGTCTGAAGAGTCCCTTTATTATTTTTACTCTGAGATGACCAACATTTTATTCAGTATGGCATTGCCAGTGCTTTATTTACTGTAATCGTTGTCTGTTTTGTCATGAATGTTTATATTAGATGTAGCCGATGATAGTTTTGGCTTATAGCACTGTAAGTGCCAAATGGGATGGATGGGCATCCTGACCTGGAGAGGTGAAGGATCCTTACCCGGACATGAAGCCCCAAGGGGATGCATCTGGCATTGTGGCTGGATGTGTTTTCAGTACCTTTCCTGGATAAAATGGAAAGACAGGGAAGGACTCTCTCTTAAAACTGTTTATTCCCCCCAAGCATACTAGGTGGCTGCTATGCTCTGGCAGAGCTCCCAATCATATTCATTCAGGGTACCTTGGGACATGAAGTCTTGGACAACAACCCTGTTGGGGTGTGTAGGTGCCACCAGAGGGAGCTATAAGAAAGGTACACACCTCGAAGGAGGTTCCATCTGACCCAGAAATTCTACCAGGCTGTAGTCATTTGACACTGGAAGTACTACTGGGACATCAAATAAAAAGGAGCCATCCAGCATCATCCAGGTGAGCTGAGTCCGTAGGAGGTGGACAAAACTTGCCTGGAGGAGAGACAGAGGATTTAATGTGGAGATAAATCTGTTTATGGAAGATTAAAACTTGGATAAGGCATTAGATTTAATAAACCACTTTTATGAAGTCTTTTGACTGTGTGACTGTATTTGTGTTCTGAGTTTGAGGCGCTCCAGTGCCATCTAGTGGCCACAATAATCTTTTAAAATTTTTGATGTCTGTTTCATAATGCATCCATTTCTTTGGATGCATTATGAAACTTAGCTTGTAAATGTGTTGTGTGCAAAGTAAGTTCTTTTATGACACAGAAATCAAGACACTATATAAAAGCGGTCGGGATTGTCCTTCTGTTCCGTGAATGCAAAGAGTAGCGGTATTGCGCTTATCTGAGACTTACTACTTGCGGCTTGCGGTATGAAGTGACGCCATGTGAGCAGAGTTCTGGTGCTCCGATCGTTCCCTTGCTTTTGTGCGCGATACGCTGGAAAAATAGACAAAATTATGTCTCTGGAAATAATTAATGTTGATGGAGTACAAATGCCTCACCGCATAGTAAATATCAGGGGAGATGGTGCTTGCTTATTCTCATCTATAGCTTATTTAGTGCATGAAACTCCCTCTTTAGCGGTACAGATTCGGGCTGACATTGTACGACATGTTTTAAGTAATTGGTCAAGGTTTCAGCCATTTACAATAATGTCATCAGGAATCTCTTACACAAATGAGCTTCAGTATCTCACTGAAATGTCAAAGTCTCAAACTTATGGTACCATTTCGGAGCTAATGGCAGCGGGAGAGTTGTTCCCCTATGAGTTTCAAGTATATTATTATGGAGTCCTACACTCCAAGTTTGGACAGGCACTCACTCGAGGGGATAAAAAAACAAGTTTTCGGGAGATGTTATGAATGGGCACTTTGATGTTCTCATTCCCTACACTTACATGCCTGATGTACACATGGAGCGCACACAAATTAAGGATAAAAGTCGGTCGCCTTAAAAGGCGGGTGAGCCTAGTATCATGAGAATGGCCGTTGTCTCTGTGGAGACTGCACATTTTCTCCAAGTCAGCACAGGTTTTCCTTACATCTGTGAAGACAGTTTAGGAGAGTTAATGATTCCTAATGGCGGCACGGTGGCGCAGTGGGTAGCACTGCTGCCTCGCAGTTGGGAGACCTGGGGACCTGGGTTCACTTCCCGGGTCCTCCCTGATGGAGTTTGCATGTTCTCCCCATGTCTGCGTGGGTTTCCTCCGGGCACTGCGGTTTCCTCCCACAGTCCAAAGACATGCAGGTTAGGTGGATTGGCATTTCTAAATTGTCCCTAGTGTGTGCTTGGTGTGTGGGTGTGTTTGTGTCTGTCCTGCAGTGGGTTGGCCCCCTGCCCGGGATTGGTTCCTGCCTTGTGCCCTGTGTTGGCTGGGATTGGCTCCAGCAGACCCCCGTGACCCTGTGTTCGGATTCAGCGGGTTAGATAATGGGTTAATGGATGATTCCTAATTGAACCTTATAGGTATATATGTAAGTGGGCCCAGTGACAGACTGGCACCGTGATAGACTTGTACTTTGTCCAGGTCCGCTTCCTACTTTGCACACAGTGTGGGCAGATGGGCCAAGAATCCCAATCCGTGGTCCAGAATTAGATTAAACAACTTTTAGAATGGCAAGTTAGATGAAAATACAATATCTCTGTGGTATTTGTGCATCCTCTTTGTGTCTACATATGTGTTCCTCTCATATCCCAAGGATATGCAGATTAGATTCATTCGTAATTTTTTTTAGTCATAAAATTTTATTTCCAAATATATGCGTTACAAAAAAGAGTTCTGGTGCTGCAGTCATGCATATGTTGGTATATAAAAATATCCCCCTCAAAAATCTAGCAATCCAGTAATCTTAGAACAAAATGAAGATTACTTATCTGAAAACCATGCCACACTACATGACTTTAAAATCTTTTTTCAGTTGTAGATTTCATTTACATAATCTTAGAGAGTCAGAGGTTATTAAGGCATGCTCTCGTGATCTGAAATCATGTGCTTTGACATAACAACTGAATCCTTTAAATCTGTCTGTGACTCATAGAGGTGTGCTTGTGTGTGTGTAAGAGCTGACAACTATTGACCGTATATAATGCAGCAATGAGGAATAAAGAACGTGGGAGCTTCGAAGCTAACAAACAGAAGATAGACTTGACTTCATGATTTTGCATATTTTACATACTACAATAGAACAGAAAATAATGGTAAAAAAGGACCAAGGTTGTGTACCTGTAAAGCCTTCGCATGGGCACCTGCTCCTTCAGGTACCTCATTACAGGCTATGAGAAAAGGATAAACTCATGTAAGTTTGACAATGTGAAACTGTGATGTAAAGTCATTACACAGTTATCTAAATAGATATACCCTTTGATTTTTAGTCATGTAATCTGACAGCCTCATTTAACAAGATTAGCAAAAGCACTCAACAAGTTTGACATCTCCTCCAAGTAGAAGCCATGTAATGTGACATCAGTTTTAGATAACACCTAAAACTGAACCTGGGTGAATGCAAGTGGGTCTGCAAAGCAAAGCGTGGCTGAGCCCTGGAAGGCTGCCCTGCCTTTTACCCAGAGTTTCTGGGATAGCGTCTAACACCCTGTGATGCTAAATTTGGATGACTGATGGACAATGATCAATGACAAAGTGAGTGAAATATCAAGATTAAATCAATGCAATTGTTTTAAACACTTCCTGCTCTTTCTATGTAGTGTGAATGGAGGGCCGCGGACACAGACAGGCAGACATGTTTAAAGTCACCACCACACGTTTATTTACACTATATTTACAATGTCTATAAGTGCACCACCACAAAAAAAACCGGACAGTCTCCCAAAGTCCAGGCTTCTCTCTCTCTCAGCCTTCTCTCTTTCTTCAGGCCTCTCATGGCCGCCTCCTCTCAGACCTCATCAACCTCCTCACGCGACTACAGCTCTGAGTGAGGGGAGGTGGCTCCTTAAATAGGCAGCCGGCTGATGACCACACCCGGCCACCTGCCACAGTAGCAATACTGTATATCTCGAGTATTTCACATATATTTCAGTTAAAGATGACTGACCATGTTAGGGTGGGGATCAGTGACCAGTTTTCCTTCACTGTCCATGTTACATCTGTCTCTCAGTCTTCTATATTCATTCAATATAACATTCGCATAATCGGGCCATATCTGATGGATTACGCAGCACAACCCCTGGTCCAGGCTTTGCTTTTGTGACATCTCGACTGCTGACAAGGCAAGAGTACCTACTCTGGATGTGTCCAGATGATTTGCAGATGATTCAAAATGCAATAGCACATCTGGTGTTCAAACAACTTGGGCAGGCAACACCTTGACTCCATATAGCAGCACATATTTAGATAAATTCAGATCCTTGATCCTTGTCTACAGCCGTGGCAAAAAGTTTTGTGAAATTTAATATTTGTGTCATTCTCAAAGTTTGCTGCCTCAGTTTTTATGATGACAATTTGCATATTCTCCAGAATGTTATAAAGAGTGATCAAATGAATTGCAATTAATTGCAAAGTATGTCTTTGCCACGAAAATGAACTTAATCCCAAAAAAGACAAACATTTCCAGTGCATTTCAGCCCTGCCACAAAAGGACCTGCTGACATCATTTCAGTGATTTGTCTTGTTAACAGAGAGTGTTGACGAGGACACGGCTGGAGATCACTCTATCATTCTGATTGAGTTAGAATAGCAGACTGGATGCTTTAAAAGGACGGTGGTGCTTGATATCATTGTTCTCCCTCTGTTAACCATGGTTACCTGAAGGAAACACGTGCAGTCATCATTGCTTTGCACCAAAAGGGCTTCACAGGCAAGGATATTGCTGCTAGTAAGATTGCTCCTAAATCAACCATTTATCGGATCATCAACAACTTCAAGGAGGACAGTTCAGTTGTTGTGAAGAAGGCTTCAGGGCACCCAAGAAAATCCAGCAAGTGCCAGGACCGTCTCCTAAAGTTGATTCAGCTGCAGGATCTGGGCACCACCAGTGTAGAGCTTGCTCAGGAATGGCAGCAGGCAGGTGTGAGTGCATCTGCACGCACAGTGAGGCGAAGACTTTTGGAGGATGGTCTGGTGTCAAGAAGGGCAGACTGATATTTTGCAAAAGGTACAGGGATTGGACTGCTGGGGTAAAGTCATTTTCTCTGATGAATCCCCTTTACCATTGTATAGGGCATCCGGAAAAAAGATTATCTGGAGAAGAAAAGGTGAGAACTACTATCAGTCCTGTGTCATGCTAACAGTAAAGCATCCTGAGAGCATTCATGTGTGGGGTTGCTTCTCTGCAAAGGGAGTGGGCTCACTTACAATTTTGCCTAAGAGCACAGCCATCAATAAAGAATGGGACCAAAACATCCTCGGAGAGCAACTTCTTCTCCCAACCATCCAAGAACAGTTTGGTGACCAATAATGCCTTTTCCAGCATGATGAAGCACCGTGCCATAAGGCAAAAGTGATAATTAAGTAACTCGGGGAACAAATTTATCAAAATTTTGGGTCCATGGCCAGGAAACTCCCCAGACCTTAATCCCATTGAGAACTTGTGGTCAGTCCTCAAGAGGCGGGTGGACAAACAAAAACTCACAAATTCTGACAAACTCCAAGCATTGATTATACAAGAATTGGCTGCCATCAGTCAGGATTTGGTCCAGAAGTTGATTGACAGCCTGCCAGGGCGAATTACAGAGGTCTTAAAAAAGAAAGAAGGACCAACACTGCAAATATTGACTCTTTGCATAAACTTCATGTAATTGTCAATAAAAGCCTTTGAAACTTATGAAATGCTTGTAATTATACTTCAGTGTAGCATAGAAACATCTGACAAAAGATCTAAAAACACTGAAGCAGCAAACTTTGTGAAAACCAATTCTTGTGTCATTCTTAAAACTTTTGGCCACGACTTCTATAGATTATTCAGTGGGCCAGCACCTGTGTACATGGAGACATTTGTGAAGTTTTATGCTCCTTGTTGGCCACTCAGGTGTCCAGTGATGCTACCTCTTTGTGGTATTAAATATCAATCCAGATATTTAATTATCCTAGCTCTGAGCTAGTGGAACAAGCTACCTATCTGCATTCAAACTTCTGTCTCACCCAATGTGTTTAAGAAGCATTTGAAGACTCCCTTGTTGGGTGAATTTATGTCTAAATGATAATCATTTTGTTAAGTTTTTGTAACCAGGAAAGTATAATTAACTGCATTTATTACAAGCTCTTCACTTATGATGATCAATTTTGTAACAGACTGATGTTTACTCAGTTATGTTGACCTCTTTTGCATGTGACTTTGGATAAAAGCATCCAATCAGCAAATAAAAGTAAATGTAAACAGTCCGAACTACTCCTGTGTAATATAATGCAGTGAAGAGTATGACATAACAATGTAAAATGTATATGTAGTGGATTAGTGGCAGACATCATGTGAGAAGGAAAAAAAACAAAAACACAACATACTGAATGGGATAACATTTTCAGAGTTTGTAAAAGTTGAGCTTTTTGAGTAGAAGGACTTTTGTTTGCTTAATGTGTTGGTTTTCTGAAGAATCCACTGAACAAGAAAGGAGGATGATCTCATCTACATGCTCCACAGAGCCTACTCCTACTTGACAAAACTGGCACCACAGTCAAGATCATGTTCTTTGATTTTACCAGTGCTAGGGAGGAAAGTTCAAAGCTTTGAATCTTAATGCCCCCACAACCTCCCAGATCATGGACTACCTGACTAAGAGACAACAGTTTGTGAGGCTGAGGGATTGTGTGTCAGAAATGGTGGTGTGTAAGCAGCTCAGGAAACTGTCTTGTCTTCCTTTCTGTTTACCCTCTACACCAGGGGTTCTCAAAGTCAGTCCTGGGGACCACTTTGGCTTCAGGTTTTTGCTTCAACAAGATTCATAATCAGTGACAGCTTAAAACACTGATCTCAATTAATTAGCTACGATATTTTTTCTCTTCTCTTATTCTACATTAAGAAAGCACAGAGGCTTGATTTTTACATTTATAAGACATTTAGAAATATTTACATTTTTGCTAAAGATTTAAATGCTTAACTCTCTTTTTTGTTGATTTCATTATATTTTGGCCTTTCTCTGTGCAAGTTGCTCCCTTCATTGTATCTTAAAAATGGCAATTAAAAATGAGCAGAGCAGACACCCAGGCAAACAACACTGAATCATGAAAGGTTGCAACTGCTTTAGCGTTAGGCCCACTAATTAGTAAACAATGGATTAATTAAACAATTAGAACACCGGGAAAAATAGAATGAAAATCAAGATGAAAATATTGTTAAAAAGAAAAAAAAACACTATTCCCATATAACTGCTTAGTATATGGTTTATATATATACTAGGGGGCTTCGCTCGCCAACCCCGGTGTTGGGAAATTACAAAGAGCATGATGTATGAATGAGATATAGTATAGTGTGAAGGTGTAGATGACGCATATAAGAAGCAAACAATAAAGTGTTTGGCACAGTGTAAAGGTTTATTGGAAAATTTCTTTGTACACAACATTAGTAGAAAAGATGGTGTCTTGTCCTTGAATGAGTATTCCTTGGCATGGAGCATTTATGACCTTAACTTTAACGTTAGATGAACGTTGAACTCGTGAGAAGGCCACATAAAGTTGCCCATGTCCAAAAACGGGCTCAGAGAGGTAGATGCTAACCTTGTCCATGGTTTGTCCTTGTGATTTGTTGATGGTCATGGCAAAGGCAGGTCTAATGGGGAACTGTCGCCGTTTAAGTGTAAAAGGTAATTCCAGGTTAGAACTTGTAAGGTCAATTCTAGGAATTAGCGTGCCTCTTCAGGAAGTAATGAAATGACCTGGTTATTAATGTGATCAACATTAATATTTTTTGGACATAATATAGTCCGTTGTGTTAAAAGGGGTATTTGGTCTAATGAGATTCCCGTTCCAAATATCTCCGTAAGTAAGTCGTCGCAGATAAAGGGTTGAGGAATTGTAATAATATCTGGGTGAAGTACATCTGTATATATTCGGGATCTGGACATCGCATGTTTTGTACTAAGTGTATCTTTTGAAAGCAATGCCAATTGTCCGGGTAACATTTTTTTGAAGCGCGTTGTAGGTGCCGACGTGAATTTTTTTTTTTGATGCGGGTGCGTGTTTGTGGTCCCGTTACTCGAGCCGTCTAGTTTTGTACCCGTGATCGTGAATTGATGACTTGTTTGATCTTTATCGTTAGGAATATGGATAAGTAATAAGGAGGATCGCACTCACTGTTAATATGCGGACTGTTCGTTTCTTCGTATTATCACCAATCAGGTCTCGCACCTGTATATGTATTGTAGTTCGCTCTCTTGTTGTTTATGTATGACGTCGTCGCGTATTTTAAGGTGGACTGAACAATAGCTGAGCACATGGCATGTGGAGCAATAGCTAAGCACTGTCTAAAATCTCCTCCTAATAAAAGTACCTTTCCTCCAAAGGGAAAATTATTATTCATCAACGGAATGCCAATTGTCTGCATATTTTAAGGTGGACTGAACAATAGCTGTGCGCATTGCATGTGGAGCAATAGTTAAGCACTGTCTAAAATCTCCTCCTAATAACAGTACCTTTCCTCCAAAGGGAATATTATTATTTATCAACGTTTGTAGAAGTTTATCAATGGTGTTGAGTAAGTGACTGGATGCCATTGTAAATTCATCTATAATTAATAGTGTGGCAAGACGGATGTCACGTGCATTGTTACTGTTCATTTTCATAGTGGATACCGATGTTTCTGTGATTGGGACTGGTATTTGGAATAAGGAGTGACATGTGTTTTTGGAGCCGAGACATTTTTTCTTCCGCGGTTTCAGAAGCGCGTTGTAGGTGCCGACGTGATTTGTGCATATTTGCGTTCTTGATTTGTTTCAGGGTGCACTGTTCCAATGCGATGTAATATTTGTCCACATACGCGAAAGCAGTATGGGCCATTGCCTTTTGGTGGCCTGATATTTACTCCGGTATATGCAAAAGCAAATGAACTATTGTAGGATCTAATGCAGTTCGTAAAGTTTTTACTTTCAGGTACTTCATTAGTTAGAAGCTTCTGTAGATATGCAGGATATGAATGTAAAGGAGGCAGTTTAATTTGACCCTTTTGACAACAACGTGTAAATTCATTACTTGTATTGCCAGCTGTTTCTTCAGGGAAGTTAAGTGAATGACAATGATTGCAAATGACATTCATTAATCCCAATGAATTTTCATGAATAGTGGACTTATTATTGAACGCGTTGTTAGCTAATTTGCGCAATCGTTTAGCAGGTGTCTGTCGTTGATGTCCTTGACGTGTATGTTTTGCTTGTGCCGTTTGAGAGGCGCGTCGTTGTATGTGCAGGATTTGGGACGTGCTATTCTGGAGCTGTAATCGATTTGCCTGTGCTGTGTGAGAAGCCCGTTGCAGTTTACGGCGTTCATTGTTTGTATCGAGCCTTGCCCGTTTTTGTATGTCGGTTAGTCGAGCTTTCTCTTTTTGGAGCCTTGCCTGCTTGTTTTCCGGCATTTCAGATGCGCGTTGTAGACATCTGCGTTTATTTATTTTGTCCCTTCGCTGCCGTTTTTGTATCTGTGAGACTCGAGGTGTTTCATTTTGAACCCTTGCTTATTTGAGCTTTGCGTTTTTGGAGCCGATACATTTTTTCTTGGCGCGTAGCCTGACTTTTTTTTATCTCTGTTAGTGGAGGGGGTGTTTGTGTGTGGTGGGTCTGAATCCTCTTTTTTGTGTGCGTACCGTTTCATGTGCTATGTGGCGCTTGCGTCTGACTCCTTTCTTTTTGGTTTTCGAGGGGCGCGTCGCCTCATTTCTTATTTCAGTTACTGGAGGGGGGCTTTGTGTGTCGTGGGTCTCAATCCTCTTCTTTGTGTGTGTTCCGTTAGGCGCCTCATTTCTTATTTTACGTTGCTTTCCATCTGGTTTCCGTTGCTTGGAGGGGGGGGGGGTTTGTGGGGGCGCCTGCGCAGCACGTCTTTTGCGTCCACGGCCCATGGCCGGATGTCCCTGCGTCCATCCGGTTTACCATTCTCGTTTAGTAATATGGATAATATATAATATTACCAAACCTTGTTTTCTAGTTTCTATATTGTTCCCAAAACACAGACTCTGGGCAATAACAGTTCACTTAATTAGCCCAGAATTCCAATTAAAAACTGAAGTTGGTTGGAGCAAAAACCCGCAGCCACAGGGGGTCCCCAGGACCAACGTTGAGAACCCCTGCTCTACACAACAGACTTTTATCACAATACCAGCACTTTACATCAACAGAAATTTTCAGATGACTCCTTCATCATAGACTCCATTAATAATATAGATGAGCTAGAGTACCGGAAGATACCACCTGCAATTCAACATCAGCAAGACAAAAGAACTGATGGTGGACTTCTGGCATGCCAAGGAGCCTCTGAGACCAGTCACCAATTAGGGGCAAGTACCTGGGGGTTTACATAAGAAACAAACTGGACTGGTCTGACAACACAGTGGTGCTGTACAGGAAGGGCCGGAGCAGATTGCATTTGTTAAGGAGACTCCAGTCTTTTGATGTATCTAGCAAGCTGCTGAAAATGTTCAATCAGTCCTTAGTGGCAAGAGTGTTGTTCTACATTGCAGTCTCCAGTGGAAGCAACCTGGGATCAAAAGACACACAATGCCTGAACAAACTTATCAGGAAAGCCTGCTGCATCAAAGGGTGAACCCTGGACACACTGGAAGCTGTTGTGGGAAAAAAAGAGGATGGTGGCAAAATTGGATGCCATCTTGAAAAATTCCCTCCATCCCCTCCAGGAGGCGCTCACTTGGAGTAATTATAGATAGATAGATAGATAGATAGATAGATAGATAGATAGATAGATAGATAGATAGATAGATAGATAGATAGATAGATAGATAGATACTTTATTAATCCCAATGGGAAATTCACAGCCACGGGCTCATTCCACCACAGCGTGCCTCTGGGGGTCTTTTCTGCCAACTGCTATCAGGCAATTCAGTGCTTTCTCCCGACATACTCTTTAAGTTCATTTGAAAATTTCTACATAATATTTATTTATTTATCTATCGATTGCTGTATTATTTGTCTTGTGAGTCTGTATCCTTATTTTTTGTTTCTGTTGCTATATGCATCTGAATTTTCCAATAGGATTAATGAAGTTTATCTAATCTAGTCTAATCAACCATTTGAAAAACTATACCTGTCTTTATACTTGATATTATTTTCAGTTATTAGAAAAGCTACATTAGGTTAAAAAAATCCTGAATATATTCTGCAGTCATCTGTGCAATGACATTTGAAGGTCACAATAGTCCTCAGACAGTGTGGAAGAGATATACCTAAAATTTCACATAAATTGTCAAGCACTTCTGTGGCTGCAGGGTGTCTGAGTGCTACCCTTAATAATCTCCTTGGTCTTTTTTACAGGTCTGACTCTCAGTAATGGGGAACGGTGGAAACAGCTTCGACGTTTTACTCTGACTACATTGAGAAATTTTGGCATGGGGAAACACAGTATCGAAGAATGGATTCAGGAGGAAGCCCGACACCTAACTGAGGAATTCAGAAAAAATGCCAGTGAGACACATTCATTTTAAGAGTTGTTGGATTTTTTTTTACATTATGTATTGAGAACTATGCCCAGGATGGGGGTTGTCCATGAACATCCTGTGCTGGCATATTATAAGAGTACCCCCTTTTCTTTAATGTTGTATTTTGTTAGGTGGGAAGGGAAAAACTGGTGAAAAACTATGCACAAATAGAGAAAACCTGTGAGAATGTAAACCCCATCTCCAGGAGCCATTGAGTCTTAGTGTTAAGTACAGTGTCAACATGATATGAATTTAGCGTACATTTTTTAAACTTGCTTGATCTAATTTAGGGTCATGGGTGGTGGGAGTCAATCCCAGTGGCATCAGACAATAGGCAGGAAAGTACCCTGGACATGTCATCAGTCAATTATAGGGTCCTAATGCAAATATCACAGTTAAAATGCAAAATTCCATGCAACAAAACTTCTAAAACATACACGCACTGCTGAACACATAAAAACATGCAAAGTATACAAATAAATACAGCAGATACAGAAAGCATTTTTTCTCTTGTTTTACATTCTGCTTGCTTTATAAACCTAATATGTATATGTTTAGTTAAATAATCTTTATCTATATGGTACACATTCAATGGATTTAGAGCAGGGGTCTCCAACTCCAGTCCTGGAGAGCTACTGTGGCTGTAAGTTTTCATTGTAACCCTTTTCTTAATTAGTGCAAAGCAAAAAAAAACAAGCCATAAAGTCCAAGGAACTCTAAGTAGATTTCTGCAATCAGATTGTGGTGAGGCAGAGATCAGAGCAAGGGTGTAAAACTATTTCTAAAGCTATGAATGATCCCAGGAGCACAGTGGCCTCAGTAATTGTGAAATGGAAGATGCTAGCAACCATAAGGACTTTTCCTAAACTTGTCTGTCTAGGACTAAACTGAGTAACCCGGCACGAAGAGCCTTGGTCAGGAAGTGAACAAAAACCCAGTTGTCACTGTAACAGAAGTCCTCTGCTGAGACTGGAGAACCAGTTGAAAGGATTACTAACAGTATCTCACCAACACTCCATCAATCAGGCGTTTACAGAAGCCACTCTTGAGAATAAGGCATATGGCAATTTAAAGGACTCTGAGAGAATAAAGAAGAAGATTCTCTGGTCTGATGAGGCAAACATTTTAACTCTTTGAACAGGACTCCGAGCATTATGTCTGGTAAAGACCAGATGCTGTTTCTTATCTACCTAATATCATCCCTATGGTTAAACATGGTGGTGGCAGCATCATGCTACTGCTGTTGGGTGTTGAGGGGGCTTCTCAGCGACAAGGAAAAGGAGACTGGTTGGAACTGGGGTAATGATGATTAAATCCAAATAAAGAGAGGTCCTTGAAGAAAACCTGCTCCGGAGGGCATTTGAATTCAGTCTGGGGCAACAGTTTACCTTTCAGCATGACAATGGCCCAACACATACAAGCAAGACAAATCTGGAGTAGCTACAGGGCAAGTCACATACTGTCCTTGAGTGGCCTAGCCAAAGTCTGGACTTAAACCATGTAAAACATGTGAAGATGTCTGCTTACAGACACTTCCCATACAATCTAACAATGCATGAGAGGTTCTGCCAGGAATAATGGGATAAAAGTCCTAAATACATGTGTACACAGCTTGTAGAGACTTACCCAAGAAGACTTGGAAGTTGTAATTGCTGCCAAAAGGGTTTCTTTGAAGTTTGAGTACAGTACTTTTATGTTTCTGAAAACATGCTTTCACTTTATCATTATAGGTTATTGAGTGTATAGTAGATTGATGGGCTAAAATGTAAAATTCTAATGATCAAGAGAAACTGAAAGTGCTTGTTAGAAGTTATTGCTGCCAAAAGAGTTTTAAACAGTTATTAAATCCAAGGGTTCACTTTCTTTTTCCACAGCACACTGCGAATGTTTGAATGGTGTGCTCAATAAAGACATTTTATAGTTTATAAATGTGCTTGCGTTGTTAGCATAAGAATATTGTGTTTGCCTATAACTGTGACTTAGATGAAGATCAGATCACATTTTATGAATAATTAATGCTGAAACCCAGGTCATTCCAAAGGGTTCACATACTTTGTTTTCTTGCCACTGTACATTACTCTTTAATTTAGTCATTTTGGTATCTGGAAAGAGATACTGGGTAATTATTTAAACCATTGTTTCTCAGCCCTTATGGTGCCATGCCCCAGTTTTTCCTCTGTAAATAGTTTTGCTTTGGGGTCCTTTTGGTGAGACGAGCTTGAACATAAGAACGAAGGGTTGGGTCCTCTTCACTCATGTGAGAGTAAATGCGAGTGAGAGCCTCCCTTGCTGAGGGAAGTGCACATGTAAAATCAGGGTGAGGGGAGAATTAATGGTGAATACAAGAATAAATTTCACTGCAACGAGGCCTGATGTAACCCACTAGCACACTCGATGACATCAACCCATGACTCACCTGTGGCAGCCCAGTATTTGAGAAACACTGATTTAAACAAAGTGTTAAGTTTCAGATTAGTATAACCTTTTAAAATCCAGTTCTGTTTTTTTGATCATGATGCAGAGCAAATCGTGTAGTATTGGGATCAAGGTGGGGACCAGCCTCAGACAGGGTGCCAATCCATTGCACGGCCCGGTCATGCACTCACCTACACTCACACAGGACTAATTTAGAGAGAAAACGACGTGCCTTCCTCAGGTTATTTTTAGGAGCAGTCATTAAAATCTCTTCTATTAATGTCAGATGTGAATTGTTTATTAAACAAAATTGAAACAAAATATGAATTGCTTACCTTGCATTGTGTAAAATGGAACATTTAGTGAAAAATACTCCAGAGATGACTTGATCTACACTCTTAAAAATAAGGGTTATAAACTGGGACTCATAGAACATTTGCATGACAAATAACTATTTAATTCTGGAGACTTTCTTGCCATATGAAATTGTTTTTTTGGGCATTGAAAGGTTCAGAATAAATTGTTGATGAATAGTGGGCTACTTAGAAGGACGCTAACAAATCAAGAACTCTTGAACTAAGTCTGAGTTATTGTAAAGAGCCAGATTCCTATTAAAATCATCTGACCGTTAGTATCTCACAAATGTGTTATCATCTGTTCGTTGTTATTTTTTTTTTTGTTTGTTTTTTTTGGTTATGGATCCTGTTAAACAAATAAAAGTTCTTTCTAGAATCTCCAAAACTAAAAATGGTTGCCTTATAGAATCTCTCTGAAGAACCACTTCGGCTCTTTTATTTTTCAGAGTGCAGGGTCACATAAAAGGTTATGGAAAGGTCAGCTAATCATCCGCTCCATGTGAAAGTTCAGGGTTAAGTCTGTCCAATCATAATCTCTCTGGCTGCACAGTATTATTAATCTTTGGTCTGTGACTGAACAGCTATAGTGTACACAATCTAGGGTTTTGAAAGTGTACAAGCTCTAATGTTTAATTTCACATTAATATGAGCTTATACCATTTTCCTAGGCTTGCTCTGTGATCCCACCTTTTTCCTGAGTCGTGCTGTATCAAATGTTATCTGCTCCATTGTGTTTGGGCAACGCTTTGAGTACCAGGATAAAAGATTTGTCCATCTGCTGAAACTTCTTAATGAAAATGTACAATTGATCAGTAGCCCTTCTGGACAGGTCAGAGATTAATTTTCTGTTAAGATTTTCTGTACAGTGGATTTAAAAAAGTATTCAGACCTCTTCACCTTCTGCATACTTGTTTGTCTTGTAAATTTAATGTTAAATGGGAATTAATTGTCTTTTATGTATACCTATAATCCAATAACTCACAATGAAAAAAAAATGAAAGATTTCAAAAGTTAAAAACTGAAATCCCTCATTTCTACAACTATTCAGACCTTTGTTGTGGTACTCCATATTGTATTCAGCTTTAACTCTCCATCAGATGTGTCTGGAACTTGACTGAGTCAACTTGTGGTAAATGGAATCGACTGGACATCATGTAGAAAAGCCCACTCTTGTGTATGGAAGGCGGCAAAATTCACACTTCATGTCAGGACAAAAACCAAGCCAAGAAGTCCAACAAACTCTCTGTAAACCTCCTCTATCAAATTGTATTGAGGCAAAGATCAGGACAAGGATATAATGCCATTTCTAAGACTTTGAGTGTTCCCTGGAGCAAACAGATCCTCAAGAATTGCGTAATAGAAGTTGTTTGACACCACCAGGGCTCTTGTATCAAAATGAGCAACTGGGCAAGAGAGGCCTTGGTCAAATAGCTAACCAATAGACCATTAGTCACTTTCATTCAAATAGAGCTTCAGAAGTCCTCTGCTAAGAAGGAAGAACCTGTATTTATCAAATGGCATTTAAAGGGCACTGAGAGCATGAGGAGAAAGATTGTCTGGTCTCATGAGGTGAAAAACTAACATTGAACTTTTTGGGGAAAAACTGCAAACATTCTATCTGGCAAAGACCAAGAATTACTCATCACCTGCCTAATACCATCCTTTCACGGAAGCATGGTGGCAGCAGCATCATGCTATGAAAGTGCTCCTTGGAGGCAGGGACAGGGAGACTGGACAGAATCAAGGAAACAGCAACGACATTTTTTTATACAAGGGTGAGGCAGAAAGTTCGGACGTTTTTTACAAAATCACAAAATTGTTAATTTTTTCTTACAAAGAAATTTATTGAAAGATTTGAGTTCATATTGAAATAGCATTTGACAAAATCAAGTGTGGAAAACAACATCTCCCATGTGGTGTCCGTTATCACTGATGGCCAAGTTCAGAAGAATGCTTCCGAGAAGATCGACTTGGACTGCACAGCAGGGCTAGTCGTACACTTTCCACATTTTCAGGGGTACGTGCCATTCGTGTAGCCCCCGGCGGTCTTTTGTTCATTAGTGTACCTCGTGTATGAAGTGCTTTAACCCAACGTAGGATCGTGTTATGAGCAGGAACAGCTTTATTTCTGTGGAAATTGAAATGGCAACGAAACTCACGCTGAACTGCGGTAATAGATTGGTTGTTCTTGACAAAACAGTCATATGCAAAAACGCGGTCTTCTATCGTCCACGGCTCCATGGCTTCAACTAAAAAGAAAATAAAAAAAATGCTAAGACTTCGCGAACCTAACGCCACCTTCCACACATCTGTCACTCTACCTAGTGGTGAGTTCTAGCCATTTCATAGACGTCTGTCCTTTCTGCCTCACCCCGTACAGCACATTTTCATACAAACAATGTAGCTCAAAGTGCTTTACATGACGAAGAAAGAGAAAAAAGACAAAATAAATAATTAAAATTAGGGAGCACTAATTAACATGAAATAAAAGTAAGGTCCGATGGCCAGGGAGGACAGAAAAAACAAACAAAAAAAAAATCCAGACGGCTGGAGAAAAAAATAAAATCTGCAGGGGTTCCAGGCCATGAGACCTGGAAAGGATGAATGCAATGAAATACAGAGAGGTCCTTGAACAAAACCTGCTTGAGCATGTATGCGACCGCACACTGGGGTGACAGTTTAAGTTTCAGCACAAAGATGATGTGAAGCCAATAGAATGCTGGAGTGGCTATTGGACAAGCCTCTGACTGTCCAAGAGCGGCCAAGCCTAAGCCCAGAGTTAAACTACATAGAACATCTGTGAAGAGACCCGAAGATGACACAATAAGTGTGCAGAAAGTGTAGGGGTCTGAATACTTTCTGAATCCATTGCATTCTTCTGTCATCTTTGGTTTTTTGGTAACTGTCTCTGTCTCTTTTCTCCATCACAGTTCTACAATGTGTTTCCAAGTATGATGAATATTCTGCCTGGGACTTACAACATTCTACAGAAGAATGTGACAGAAATAAATGAATTCATCACTGAGATGATCAAAGGCCACAAAGAAACACTGAGCGATGATGACCCACGGGATTATATTGACACCTTCCTTATCAAGATGAAACAGGTGACTAAAGAAAATGCAAAATGTATTTAATGCAAGAATCAATATCATACAATCTATGGATAGGGAGAGAGATGACAGAATGTTTGTATTTTATTTCAGTTTACTTGACTTTAAATTCTGAAGGCTCAATTATAAACATGTATTTGTTTATTGGTTAAACAATATACTGTTGGTGCAGCAGTGGTTATTGCTGCCGCCTTATATCTCCAGCATCCTGGACTTCAATCATGGTTTCATCTAGAAAAGGGACAAAACTAGGATCGCTTGTTGAAAGAGGTGAAAGAATCCACAACAACAATGCCTTTATGAAGGAATGCATCTCCAGCAACTGAGATGTGTTTATTTGAGGGACTACAGTAGAAGGAAAAGAGTTAGTTTGACATTCAGCAAGATTTTCTTTCCATATGGTGGCACAGGTCTCCTTACTTTATATAATGTAATATTCAAAAAGAAATAGTCCTCCCTATTCACCAGGGCTTTTGGCCTCTTCCAGTTGTGATTTCTTGAGCAAAGTCAAATGGAGTTCTTCTAACAAAATCTGAAACTGAACTGCCAGCTTTCTGTCCTGGAGTAACTTGTATAGAAGAGATTTCTCTGGTGACAGTAAGGGTCATATAGGGGATTCAGGAACTTTTTAGACCCCTTCACTTTCTACACACTTTATTATTTATTTATTTATTTATTTCCACAGTTCTTGAGGCTGATCCTCTAATTAGCTGTGAACCACCCAATCTCACTGAGACTGCACAGGTGGTGAACCAGCTGAGGGTAGGAAAGCCTGCAGGGATCTGTGGTATCCGGGGTGAACTTCTCCATGCTGGTGGTAAGGCTATCCAACTCACATTGCAAGCAATCTTTGCTTCCATTTGGGAGACTGGCATCATCCCAACTGACTGGAAAACAGGACTTGTTGTCCCTATCTGGAAAGGTAAGGGTGATCGCCTGGATTGCAGCAACTACAGGGGGATAACACTGCTCTCAGTGCCGGGTAAGGTCCTTGCTAGGGTCGTCATCAATAGGATCCGTGATCACTTGATCACCTACCAGCAACCGGAACAGTCTGGTTTTACGCCTAAGAAGTCTACCATCGACCGCATCCTGGCACTGAGGGTTCTCATGGAGCACAAATGCGAATATCGTCAGTTTCTTTGTAGCCTTTGTCGATTTTTTATAAAGCGTTCGACTCAGTTGATCGAGCTGCCCTGTGGGATATCCTGAGGATTCGCGGGATACTCTCAAGGTTGCTGGATATCATGGTCGGCGTATACACTGGTACTGTGAGTGCTATGCAGATTGGAGGCAGAACCTCTGTGTCTTTCCCAGTTGATTCTGGGGTTCGGCAGGGGTGTGTTCTTGCTCCTACTCTGTTCAATGCTTGTATGGACCGGGTGTTGGACAAGGTCGTGGGGTCCAGTGGCTGTGGGGCATCTGTTGGTGAAGAAAGAGTCACGGATCTTGAGTTTGCTGTTCAAAAGAACAATAAGCCCTCGTGCCTGAATGACTACCAACCTGTTGCACTGATATCAGTAGTCATGAAGGTGTTCAAGAGGCTACTGAAAGACATCATCTCATCCTTCATCCCATGCACCGTTGACCCACTCCAGTTCACCTACCATCCTAACAGATCGACGGAGGACGCCGTTTCCCATATACTGCACACCATCCTCAGCCTTGTGGACAAGAAACAAGGGAACTAGGTGAGATTGTTGTTTATTGACTATAGTTCAGCATTCAATACAATAATACCCTGTAGACTGTTTGCAAAGCTGAGAGACTTAGGACTCAACAACCGCTTGTGTGCATGGGTGCTGGACTTCCTCACAGGCAGAACACAGGCAGTGAAAGTTGGTAACTGTGTTTCCAACAGTATCACTATCAACACAGGAGCTCCACAGGGGTGTGTTCTTAGCCCCCTGCTGTACTCCCTTTACATCCATGACTGCATGGCCACGTATTCCTCCAACACTATTGAGAAGTTTGCAGATGACATGGTGGTACTGGGCTTCATCGCGAACAACGATGAGATAGCCTACATGGATGAAGTTGCAAACCTGACATTGTGGTGTCAGGAAAACAGCCTCAAGCTCAACGTCAGCAAAACCAAGGAGTTGGTGGTGGACTTCAGCAGGAGACAGCAGTGGGAAAATAAGCCTATCATCATTAACGGGACTCCAGTGGAAAGAGTGAACAGTTTTAAATACATGGGCGTTCACATCTCTGAGGACCTGACATGGTCTGAGCACATCCAAATTCATACCAAAAGGGAAAAGTGGAGACTCTAGAATCCCTGAAGAGACCCCAAACTTCCTAAGCTGTCTGAGATGATAAAGACTTTCTACTCTGGCACTGTGGAAAGTATCTTGACACAGAACATTACATCCTGGTTTGGAAACTGCTGTGTTCATGACCATAAAGCCCTACAGAGAGTGATCCATGCAGCGGAACGCTGCTGCAGGTCAGCTCTACCATCTATGCAGGACATTTACACCAGAAGATGCAGGACCAGAGCTCTCAGGATTATCAAAGACACGTCTCATCCCAGCAATAGCCTGTTTTATCTGTTAAAATCAGGCAACAGGTTTTGTAGCATCCTGGCCAGGACAGAGAGACTCAGAAGGAGATTCTATCATCAAGCCATAAAACTGTTAAATAAGAACATGCCATCTCATCCATGACTCTCCACATACTTAGACTGGACTGTAATTGTACCATGCCATCTACCCATTACCTTGTTTTGGAAATCAGTCTGTCCTTTAACACTATGCACCTGTCTAACATTGGTTTTGCACAATAATCACTGCACTATTGCACCTTAACACTTAATTCTACTTTATTTCACTTAATTTTACTTATTATTTATGTCCTATTACTGTATATCGTTATCTTTCAGTCTAGGACTTTTTGTTAATCTAACTGATATCAAAACTGTGCAAAGTTAGAAGAATAAGCGGATCAGGATGCATTTCACTGCATGTTGTCCTATCTAACTATGCATGTGAGAAATAATAAAGAATCTTGAACATTTTAAATAAAAACTTAGTTGTGTGGGCATAATCATTAACATTATACAAAGATATTGTCTGTTTTTTACCTGCATTATTATCAATCTTTAATTTAATATTGTTTTTTGTATCAGTAAGGTGCTGCTGGAGTATGTGAATTTCCCCTTGGGATTAATAAAGTATCTATCTATCTATCTATCTATCTATCTATCTATCTATCTATCTATCTATCTATCTATCTATCTATCTATCTATCTATCTATCTATCTATCTATCTGATCTATCTATCTATCTATCTATCTATCTATCTATCTATCTATCTATCTATCTATCTATCTATCTAATCTGAGCCTGTAATTGGTAAAGGTTACAATGCAAAAATAAAACTGAAACAAAATTCTAAATTATTTTATTTATGTAATTTACTTAAATGTTTTTTAATATCCCCTCCAACCCTTTTATATTATCAGCTGTGAGAGACGGCCCATGTCCTTACGCAGACACCCTTTGACTGTTTGAATCAAATAACTCTCAATAACCCTAACATCAACTATAATGAAAGTGAGAGGAGCTCTGGAGATCTGAAGATACTTTAGAATCTATTGGCATCTGATGGAGTCAACTCCATCTGCTTAGAATGCCAGGGTGGAGTTTCTGGGCTGCAGAGATAGACAGAGACTGCCCTTGTACATCTGTCTATAACTTTTTCTGTCTGTCTGTGTGTCTCGCTTTTTGTCTCTGTCTGTGTCTTTCACACTCTCACTCTCTCTCTGTCTCTGTCTGTGTCTGTTGCTTGTGCTTGCTGCTCGTGGCTTTTTTTGTTTTTTGTGCTCATTTACATACCACCCAGTAATTCTTCATTTACCACCAGTGGTACTTATACTACAGGTTGCAAAACCACTGCGCTAAAGGATGGCTTCTGGTTAAGCACTGTAGTTTATTGCTGCCTAATTTTTTTTTTCTTCAGTACATATATTACAGTTTTGATTTCACAAAAGTTTAATTGCCCAGTGAACTAACTATGGAACTTCATTTCCATTGCTTTTAGGAAAATGGCAGTCCTGCCACAGAATTTCACCAAGACAATCTGCAAGCAACAGTTTTAAATCTGTTTCTGGCTGGAACTGAGACCATAAGCACTACACTGAGATATGGATTACTGATTCTCATGAAGTACCCACATATCCAAGGTAGGAACTTACAAGACTCAATCAGTTAGCAGTGTAAACTACTTCTTCATAATTCTTCAGATATGTGAAGAGCATCATTATTGAATTATTTTTAGGTAGATATGAAAAGTCCAAACATCATAATTCATTTCAGCATTTTGGTGATATTAAAGGAATACACCCCCCAAAAATTATTTTTTATATGTTGATTACTTCATGTGTGTTTTAGTAATGACTGATTAAAAAAATTTTAATCTTATATTTTAATGAAGAACAGGGATAAGAAAGTTTACGATATTATACAAGCCAATGATGAGAAATGCTCTACAACAGCAAACAGTAAAAGAATAAACACGAAAAAAAGAACAAAAATCTCCTGTTACTCATCCATATTACTAAACGAGAATGGTAAACCGGATATGGACGCAGGGTCGTGCCCGTGGACTCAAAAGACGTAGTGCGCATGCGCCACACAAAGCCCTCCTCCAACGAAATGAGGCAACGCGCCCCTAGCACACAAAAAAAAAGGAGTCAAACGCAAGTGCCACACGCAGCCCATGCGCCCCCAGCACACAAAAAAAAGGACATAGCACACGAAACGGGACGCACACAAAAAAGAGGATTCAGACCCACGACACACAAACCCCCCCTCCACTAACAGAAATAAAAAATGAGGCAACGCGCCCCTAGCACACAAAAAAAAGGAGTCACACGCAAGCGCCACACAAAGCCCATAGCACACAAAACGGGACGCACTCAAAAAAGAAGATTCAGACCCACGACACACAAAGCCCCCCTCCACTAACAGAAATAAAAAATGAGACAACGCGCCGCTAGCACACAAAAAAAAGGAGTCAGACGCAAGCGCCACACAAAGCCCATAGCACACAAAACGGGACGCACTCAAAAAAGAAGATTCAGACCCATGACACACAAAGCCCCCCTCCACTAACAGAAATAAAAAATGAGACAACGCGCCGCTAGCACACAAAAAAAAGGAGTCAGACGCAAGCGCCACACAAAGCCCATAGCACACAAAACGGGACAGACTACGGACATAGCAAACGAAACGGGACGCACACAAAAAAGAGGATTCAGACCCACGACACACAAAGCCCCCCATCACTAACAGAAATAAAAAATGAGACAACGCGCCCCTACCAGACAAAAAAAAGGAGTCAGATGCAAGCGCCACACAAAGCCCATAGCACACAAAACGGGACAGACTATGGACATAGCACACAAAACGGGACGCACACAAAAAAGAGGATTCAGACCCATGACACACAAAGCCCCCCTCCACTAACATTAATAAAAAATGAGGCAACGTGCCCCTAGCACACAAAAACTAGGAGTCAAAAGACGCCAGCGCCACAAAGATACGGAGTCCACACACTAACATAAATAAGAAATGAGACACAAAGCACCCCTCCACTAACAGAAATAAGAAATGAGGCAACGCGCCCCTGGCACACACAAAAAAAGGAGTCAGACGTAACCGCCACACAAAACCCATAGCACTCCAAACGGGACAGACTACGGAGTCCACACACTAACATAAATAAGAAATGAAACACAAAGCACACCTCCACTAACAGAAGTAAGAAATGAGGCAACATGCCCATATCACACATAAAAGAGGAGTCAGACACACGCCCCAAAGTGAAACGGAACAGACTACAGACTCCACACACGGTCACCCATCGAGCCCGAGATTGAGGCTCAAAAACCAAAGAGCAACCGCAAGCGAACACTCGAGATCATACAGAAACCCCACACATACGGACAACACAACATATTTGAATCAGACTATCCCCGCCTAACAGTGAAACGGGACAGTCTAAGGAGTCCACAAAAGTTCACAAATCAAGCCCGAGATAGTACTGAAAAAGAGGACTCACACCCCCACACCATAGTAAAACGGGACAGACTACGGAGTCCTCAAAGGGTCACACATCAAGCCCAACATATTACAGAAAGCGAATTGTGGTTCGGAAAATGGCAGATACTACGATAGAAGCATTTGCCTACAACGCACATCTGAAATCAACATATACACTACACAGCACATTCCACGTTCTTCTAAAAAATCGCACGCCGACAAACGACGTCATACATAAACAACAACAGACCGGACTACAATACATATTGGAATCACATTGCAGTGAGAAAATTCTAACAGGACAACCACAGATAACACAGGCGCAACACCTGATGGGTAATAATACGAAAAAACGAACAGTCTGTATTAAACATACGTCATCTGAACACATTCAAACTATACAGCATAGGTGAATCTCATTACAGTGATGCACTATTAACCGTACAACCACAGAAAACGCTCCATATTAACAGTGAGTGTGATCCTCCTTATTACTTATCCACATTGCTAATGATACAGAACAAACAAGTCATGAATTCACGATCATGGGTACAAAACAATACGGCTCGAGTAACGGGACCACAAACACGAACCCGCATGAAAAAAAACAATAAACGTCGGCGCCTACAACGCGCTTCTGAGACCACGGAAGAAAAAATGTCTCGACTCCAAAAACGCAACGCTCGACTAACACAGTTACAGAAACAAGCCCAAATGGACAGATACAATGAACGTAGACGCATGCAGCGCGTGTCTCAAAGTGCTGAAGCGAAGCAGGCACGGGTTCAAAAGGAAAGAGCTCGAGTCACAGAGATACAAAAACGGGAGCGATGGGAAAAAATAAATGAACGCAGACGTCTACAACGCGCGTCTGAAATGCCGGAAAACAAGCAGGCAAGGCTCCAAAAAGACAGAGCTCGACTGACCGGGATACAAAAACAGGACAGGCTCAATAAAAACAATGAACGCCAGCGACTACAACGGGCGTCTCGCACAACACAAGCAAAGCGATTACAGCTCCAAAACAACACATCCCAAATACTGGACATACAACAACGCGCCTCTCAAACGGCACAAGCAAAACATAAACGTCAAAGACATGAACAACAAACACCTGCTAAACGATTCCACCAGTTGGCTGACAACGCGTTCAATAATGAGTCCACTATTCGTGAACATTCATTGGGATTAATGAATGTCATTTGCAATCATTGTCATTCACTTAACTTCCCTGAAGAAACAACTGGCAATACAACTAATGAGTTTACACGTTGTTGTCAAAAGGGTCAAGTTAGACTGCCTCCTTTACATTCATATCCTCAATATCTACGGAAGCTTCTAACTAACGATGTACCTGAAAGTAAAAACTTTATGAACTGCATTAGATCCTACAATAGTTCATTTGCTTATGCATCTACCGGAGTAAATATCAGGCCACCAAAAGGCAATGGCATTGGAACAGTGCACCCTGAAACAAATCAACAACGCAAATTTGCACAAATCTACATCTTAGATCCAGATGACGCAATCTATCAACGAATGAACCATTAAACCTGCATTTGCCATGACCATCAACAAATCACAAGGACAAACCATGGACAAGGTTGGCATCTACCTCTCTGAGCCCGTATTTGGACATGGACAACTTTATGTAGCCTTCTCACGTGTTCGACGTTCATCTGACGTTAAAGTTAAAGTTATAAATGATCCATGCCAAGGAAAACTCATTCGAGGACAAGACACCATCTTTACTACTAATGTTATGTACAAGGAAATTTTCCAATAAATCTTTACAATGTGCCATGCGGTTTATTCTTTGCTTCCTATATGCGTAATCTACACCTTCCCACTATGCTATGTCTTATGCATACATCACGCTATTTGGAATTACCCAACACCAAGGGTTGGCGAGCGAAGCGAGCAGGGGGCGGAGCCCCCTAGTGTTGTATAATCCATATATCCATATAAATAGATATCGTCTGAAAACAGCACATATCATGAACAGGAAATACATTCACGTGAGAGTGTGCTTTGAATTGAAGATCTATCTCTCTTCCTTATTCAACATGCCCTCAGTGTGAATGAGTATTAAATAAACAAATATTAAAAATACTCCAACTTTCAAAACAGTTAGTTATTTCTCTGAAGGACCCAGAATGTTACACCTTGCAAATGTTTTCTATTTTCTCCCTGTAATTAGCATTATTTAAGTGAAAAAGAAATGCATTATTTTTAGGGAAAAATATCTATCCATACATTGATGCCATAATTGTGAACACCCAATCCTTTGTAGCATTTATATTTTAACCCATTAGATCACACGATAATAATTCATCTTCATTTGTTGTCAGAAGCATTACATATACAGTACAATCCCTCTTAACTAGCCACCTCAGGACTGGACCCATGGCAAAAGTATGTACTGTGACTCGTCGATGTTCCTGAAGAAACCATATCCACAAGGCTTCATCCACGATTTTGCACACGGTTTTTTTTCTCGTACAAAGACTGGACAGTGTGGTGTTGGGGGTCCACAGCACAAGTCAAAAAGGCCACTTTTTAAAGAAATAATTAGCGAGGGGGCGTGGAATGTGTGGCCGATGTAGCTTAAGTGCACAGTTGTGGAGTCTGATCAGATCCACGTACCCTTGATAAATAAATGCGCGAGGCGGCTAGGGGGAGAACAGGAAAGAACGGGAGGTTAATGGAGAAGGAAGCAGAGAGAGAGAGAGAGAGAGAGAGAGACAGTGAGTGCCGCCAGGTAGAAAGAAGAAGGCAACGTGCTTTGGATTTTAAGAGGCCGATTCCAGCCATTATTTTAAACTCGTTTGCGTTGTTTTTAAAGGACTTGTTTTTTTTACTAATGGATTTTAACCTCCACTAATTCACTCGTTTTAATGGATTACTTATTTAAAGAAGACTTTGTTTTGTTGTTTGCTGGTTTTAAAATACTTCTCACCTTCCAGGGAAGAAGGAAGTACATACTGTACATATAATATAAAGAACAACTCAGAATCAAAAAAAAATTAAATTATTATTTTATTTTAACAGGCCGGATAATCCGTCGGCCGGTTAATGCAAGGCCAGTTAAGAGGGATTGTACTGTATTATAGAACATTAGGAACATTTACATATGCGTTAATAACCTGGTTGGTGACCGAAACCCAGTTTCAAAAATGCTGCATATACCATTTTATATCTGGTTACCGAAACCGGGTTAACAAACATTAATTTCTCTACAAGTATACTGGTTATATGGTACTGTAAACCTTTATCCAGATTGCACTAGATGATTTCATAGTCTAAGAATGTCCTTTACACTCTGTTAGCATCCATATGCCCATGGTCACCTGTCTTTGCTTCACACAGGTAGAAAACAGAGGAAGCATCCACAAAAATAAAGCTCCTGAAGCAACTAGTTATGTGATCGCATTATTCCTTCTCCTGTCTGAAATAATCTATCTCAATTTTTCAGAAAGCTCTACAGTTGTATTTATGAGCTGAGTGTAGAGTGCTAAGCTCAGCAGTACAATCTTAGGAGCAGTGTTGAGAGTAACGCTGTAAAAGTAATGTGTGCTTTTTAAAGTGATGAGTAGCCTAATGCAATGCTTATTCTATTTAAATTAATATACTTGCATTGTTATTATTCCAGGAGCACTGGGTGTAAATCAGGAAGCACATGTACCAATTTTCCACTCGTTTACAGGGCTGAATTGACAGTCAAGCAGGAAAGCGTGTTCTGCTTACAATCCAGTAATCACAACCTATAAACAAAGCACTAGTTTTGTCTTAATCCAGAAATTTTCTATAGCTATGTTGAAACACATTACATTTTGTAATAAATAACTATGTAAAATATTTACTTACTTTTTGTGTAAGTAAAAAGTAATGTAACTTAGTTGCTTTTGAAAGAAACATTCCCCACAATGCTCAGGAGACACAGCAACAACAACAACAACAACATTTATTTATATAGCACATTTTCATACAAAAAGTAGCTCAAAGTGCTTTACATAATGAAGAAAAGAAGAATAAAAGACAAATAAGAAATTAAAATAAGACAACATTAGTTAACATAGAAAGGAGTAAGGTCCGATGGCCAGGGTGGACAGAAAAAACAAAAAAAAACTCCAGAAGGCTGGAGAAAAAAATAAAATCTGTAGGGGTTCCAGGCCACGAGACCGCCCAGTCCCCTTTGGGCATTCTACCTAACATAAATGAAATAGTCCTCTTTGTAGTTAGGGTTCTCACGGAGTCACTTGATGCTGATGGTTATACAGACTTCTGGCTTTTAATCCATCCATCACTGTTGGAACATCATGGTGCTTTGGGTAGATGGTGGTGGCACAAGCCACCACCAATAGGACACCGGAAAAGAAAACAGAAGAGAGAGTAGGGGTTAGTACAAATTTTGAATGAATAGTTATTATAATGAATTGGATATACAGAGTGTCAAGATTAAATTACAGTGAAGTTATGAGAAGGCCATGTTAAAGTAATGTGTTTTCAGTAGTTTTTTAAAGTGCTCCACTGTATTAGCCTGGCGAATTCCTACTGGCAGGCTATTCCAGATTTTAGGTGCATAACAGCAGAAGGCCGCCTCACCACTTCTTTTAAGTTTTGCTCTTGGAATTCTAAGGAGACACTCAGTTGAGGATCTGAGGTTGCGATTTGGAATATAAGGTGTCAGACATTCCGATATATAAGACGGGGCGAGATTATTTAAAGCTTTATAAACCATAAGCAGAATTTTAAAGTCAATTCTGAATGACACAGGTAACCAGTGTAGTGACATCAAAACTGGAGAAATGTGTTCGGATTTTCTTTTCCTGGTAAGGATTCTAGCAGCTGCATTCTGCACTAACTGCAAACGATTGATGTCTTTTTTGGGTAGTCCTGAGAGGAGTGCATTACAGTAATCAAGCCAACTAAAGACAAACGCATGAACTAATTTCTCTGCATCTTTCGATGATATAAGAGGTCTAACTTTTGCTATGTTCCTTAGGTGAAAAAATGCTGTCCTAGTGATTTTGTTAATATGCGATTTAAAATTCAGATTACAATCAACGGTTACCCCTAAGCTTTTTACCTCCGATTTGACTTTTAATCCTAATGCATCCAGTTTATTTCTAATAGCCTCATTGTATCTATTATTGCCAATCACTAAGATTTCGGTTTTTTCTTTATTTAATTTGAGAAAGTTACTATTCATCCATTCTGAGATACAGGTTAGACATTGTGTTAGCGAATCAAGAGATTTGGGGTCATCAGGTGCTATTGATAAATACAGCTGTGTGTCATCAGCATAGCTGTGGTAGCTCACGTTATGTCCCGAGATAATCTGACCTAATGGAAGCATGTAGATTGAGAAGAGCAGCGGACCCAGGATAGAGCCTTGTGGAACACCATATAGAATATCATGTGTCTTTGAGTTATAATTACCACAACTAACAAAGAATTTTCTCCCTGCCAGGTAGGATTCAAACCAGTTTAAGACACTGCCAGAGAGGCCCACCCATTGACTAAGGCGATTCTTAAGAATATTATGATCAATAGTGTCAAATGCGGCACTCAAATCTAAGAGGATGAGAACAGATAAATGGCCTCTGTCTGCATTTACCCGCAAGTCATTTACTACTTTAACGAGTGCAGTTTCTGTGCTGTGATTTGTTCTAAAACCTGACTGAAATTTATCAAGAATAGCATGTTTATTGAGGTGCTCATTTAACTGCATAATGACTGCCTTCTCTAGAATTTTACTTAAGAAAGGCAGGTTAGAGATGGGTCTATAATTTTCAAGAGAAGAGGGGTCGAGATTATTTTTCTTAAGTAGGGGTTTAACTACCGCAGTCTTAAGACAGTCTGGGAAGACCCCCGTATCTAATGACGAATTTACTATGTCAAGAACATTATCAATAAGCACACCCGATACTTCTTTGAAAAAATTTGTTGGTATTGGGTCAAGGGCACAGGTGGATGGTTTCATTTGAGAAATTATTTTATGTAAATCAGGTAAATCTATCCTAGTGAAAGACTCTAATTTATTTATTATGGAGTACTGGGGTTTCGGGGGATCCTTAGTGTTGGGGAGATATACTATGTTATTTCTAATATCATTAATTTTTTGATTGAAAAATACAGCGATAGCCTCACAGGTTTTACTGGAAGTACTTAGAAGGCATTCCTTTGAGTTACCTGGGTTTAACAGATGATCAATTGTCGAAAATAAGACTCTGGGATTACTAGCATTGTTATTTATAATCTTAGAGAAATAGCAGCGCCTCTCAAGACGGACTGTGTTATTGTATTCTGTTATTTTAACTTTTAATATCTCATAGTCAATAGTTAGTTTAGTCTTCCTCCATTTACGCTCAGCTCTACGGCATGTTCTCTTTAAATCAGACACTCTTTGGGTCTTCCAAGGTATAACAATGCTAGAAGATTTTTTAACTGTCTTTTCAGGTGCAACTATGTCAACAGCAGCCCTCACTTTAGTATTAAATCTTTCCACCTTACTATTTACATTCTCCTCGCTATTATAGTTGGCACTATAAACGGACTGATTGGTTAGAATGTTTGTAAGTTTTAAAGTTGCTGATGAGTCAAAGAAGCGTTTTTTAACAATATGCTTCTCATGAGTGTTTTCTATCATTATTTCTATATTAAAAAGTAGAAGAAAATGGTCTGAAAGACCCGTATCAATGACCTGCTTTATATCAACTTTTAGTCCTTTAGTAATTACTAAGTCTAACGTATGACCTGCTTTATGTGTAGGCTGATTAACGAGCTGTCTCAAATCAAAAGAGTCCAGGAGGTTCATAAATTCTTTTACTTTTTGGTCACATTGATTATCTACATGAAAATTAAAGTCGCCGACTATTAAGAGTGCGTCATAGTTCGTAATTAAGATTGACATCAAGTCAGAGAATTCCTCAAAGAAAGACGCGTTGAATTTAGGAGGTCTATACACGGATAATACTAGAACGTGAGAATCACCCTGAATAACAATGGCGAGATACTCAAAAGACTTGAACTTACCAAAACTGATATTTTTATATTTTAACCTGCTAGAGTAAATGTTTGCTAGTCCTCCACCTCTCTTTCCTTGGCGATCAGCACGAGTAAAACTGTAATCCGGAGGCGCAGATTCGATTAAAACAGCTGCGCCATCTGAGCTAAGCCACGTTTCACTTAGTGCAATAAAATCTATTTTTTTTCACTAATAATGTCGTTGATAAAAAACGTCTTGTTAGTTAAAGCTCTAATATTTAATAGTGCCATATTCAATGTTTCGGAGGAGCAGAGATGAATACTATGTGCGTTATTGATATAGGGAACAGGAATTAAGTTATTTTTATTAGCGCCGCTCTGCGTGTATTTTTTATTTAATCTATGATCTGTTTTTACAGTTTTAATACATTGTTCATCTAAAGTAGTAACTTTAATTAAATTATTGGCGTTTATGCCGTATTGCCTAGATTTTCTATGTGCATTAAGATTGGTTATTACAGTATTTATGTTGCGCACTTTTATGGAAGATTTTTTTAAACAATTATCATGACCAAACACAGGAGTGGCATTTCGGAAGGGGTTAAAAGCAGAGATAGATAGTCAAGATAAACGAATTACCTTCGCTATGTTTTCGGAGAGGACCCGGGCGCCGAAGCTGTTCGGATGCAGGCCATCTCGCTTGAAGAAACGCGGTCTTTCCCAAAAGAGATCCCAGTTGTTAATGAACCCGATGTCTTGATTCTTGCAGAAGCCCTGCAGCCAGTTGTTTAAACCAAGCAGATGACTGTAATACTCGTTTGATCGTCTGACGAGAGGGAGTGGACCCGAGATGAATATCTTTGCCGATGGGGTCCTCTCCTTTGTGTCTTTAATTAATGCAGTGAAGTCTGCATTGAGGATCTCCGACTGTCGGTGCCTTATGTCGTTTACGCCAGCATGTATAACAATGGCTCCAACTGCCCTGTTCTTGTAGATCGCCGGCGCACGTCTCGTCACATCTCGGACACGAGCACCGGGAAAACAAGAAACAAAAGATTTTCTATTAGGGCAAGTGATATTGAGGTTCCTAACAATAGAATCACCTACCACAATTACATCACCAGGAGCTGAAGGCGAACTGGGGACGCTTAGAGGGTCAAACCGGTTCTGGGTTACGATGCTTGCCTGTGCCGATGGAGGTGTTCTGGCCTTGAACCCCCGCCTGCATAGCTGAAATACACCGAGGTCATCATCGGTGTCGCTCCTACGAGGCACGGGGGTGAAGGTGACTTGCGCGGCACAACGCGGGGTTGATGTTACGCCGATAACAGATGGCGAGGACGGTTTATCCAACAGCCGAGCCTTCAGATCTCTGAGGTATCTTCGTCTGGCCAGAAGATTCTGAATCTGTTCATCGAGTGCCTGGAGTTCCTCGACTACAGTTGCAATGCGATTCACCTCACTGTCGGCCATTGTCCGCTTCTGCTTTGCTTCCGCTTCCGCTTCGTGCCCTAGGAAAAAATGAGAGAGAGAGAGAGGCTCCTTGGTTGTTTTTGGATTCACATTTAATGACTTTTAATCTTTGCTTAGCACCTTTTTATGACATTGGAGTGTTTTGCCAGGGGGGAAATACCATAAGTAGACTCATACATGTAAATGGAGGTTTTTAAGAAGCCACGTTTCTGCTTTAACTGGATTACTCATCTTAACTCAGTTTTGTGTGTGCATGTAAACACGCTTATTAAGAAGTGGAAGAAATATGAAAGCATTGGGACAATGTAGGGATCAAAACGGACAGCTGGGCAAGGAGAAAACCCATCAGAAAGGGTACTTGGCATGTTATATTTATAAAGAGTAAATGAAATGAATAGGAATTCCAAGGAGAGGAGCAAAACAAAAGCTAAAAATGTGATTTATTTCCAAAATAAATTGGGTGATAGAGACCAATCAAGACAGAATTCTGCTGGAATTAAAGCATTAGTTTAAGGGCATGCATGTTTATACAGTGTAACCATGGCATTTAAAAGGTTTATTTTCATAAAAACATAATCAAGATCTTCTAACCTATAGTATTAATTAACTGTGGAAAAAAAGTGTGTAACAATTTACCTTGAAATCAGCTTTTACTTTAATGAAATTTGAAATTTCAATGAGGATGTGTAGACTTTTAATATACACTGTATATCCTGTCCCAGATTTGAGTCAATGCACCCAAACTACTGCTTGTTCACTTTTTCCTTTAGAGAAGATACATCAGGAGATTGATGCAGTGATTGGTCGTGATCATACACCTGCCATGGAGCATCGCAAAAAGATGCCCTACACAGATGCAGTGATCCATGAAATTCAGAGATTCATTGACATTGCTCCAATAAATGTACCCCATATTACCACACGGAACACTTCATTCAGGGGCTACAACATCCCGGAGGTGAGTCATTAAACATGGTCTCTAAAGTAAAATGGCAAAACTACTATTAATGCCACAAAGACCCAGTGGATTCAGCAAGCTTTCAGACACCTTCACTTTTTAAATATTGTGTTATGTTGCAACCTAATGCTAAAATTTACCAACATCAAGCAATGCCAGAATGTCAAAGTGAAAACAGGACCTAAGAAATTTTTGGAAATCTACTAAAATTTGTTAATATCTCTAGAAATTCTTGATTGCGTTTAAGTCTGTGTTCTGACTGGGAAACTCAAGGACATTTCCAGAGTTTTTCACTAACCATCCCAGTGTTATCTTTGCTTTGTGCTTACAGTCATTGTCTTTTCAGAAGGCGAAGCTTCAGCCCAGTCTGAAGTCTGTGGCTCTCTGGATCAGGCTTTCATTAAGGATCTCTCTGTACTTTGCTTCATTCACCTTCCCCTCATTGTTGTCTAGCTACCCAGTCCCTACCACTGGAAAACAACCACACAGCATGATGATGACACCACGGTGTGTCATGTTTGGAACGGTGATGAGCGGTGCCTAGTTTCCTCCAGACATTTGATAATCTTGGTTTCGTCAGACCAATGAATCTTGTTTCTCACGGTCTGAGAGTCCTTTACGTGCCTTTTACTGAATAGAGTCTCAGTCTGTCCTCTCTGTCATAAAGCCCAGATTGGTGAAAAATTGCAGTGGTGGTTATCCATCCATTGTCCAACCCGCTGAATCCAAACACAGGGTCACGGGGGTCTGCTGGAGCCAATCCCAGCCAACACAGGGCACAAGGCAGGAAACAATCCTGGGCAGGGTGCCAACCCACCGCAGAGTGGTGGTTATTCTTCTAAAAAATTCTCCCATCTCTGCACATGTTCTCTAGAGTTCAATCAGAGTGGTCACTGGGTTCTTGGCCACCTCTCCTATTGAAGTCCCTGTTGTCATGATCTCTCAGTTTAGCATGGTGGCAAACTCTAGGAAGAAATGTGGTTGTTCCATACTTCTTCTTTTTAAGAACAATGAAGGCAACTTTGTTCTTGAGAGCCTTCAATGCTGTGGGAATTTTTTATAGCCTTCCCCAGATCTGTGCCTCACAACAATTTTGATTGTGAAAGTCTACAGACAGTTTCTTGGACTTCATGACTCGATTTTGCTCCAATCCAATTTGTAAACTGTATGTCCTTCTATAGTGAGGTGTGTGCCTTTGAAGATCATGTGAAATCACAGCTGTATTCCAAGCAAGGTGTAGAAATATCTGAAGGAAAATCAATAGAATGGGATGCACCCGAGCCAACTTTCAAATGTCATAGCAAGCAATATGAATACTTGTGTCAATGTGATAGATCAGTGTTTTATCTTTCTTAAATTAGAAAAAAAAACATCTAAAACCTTGTTTTTGCTTTGTCATTCTGGAGTATTGAGTGTTGCTTAATGAAGGGGAAAATAATTTAAATGATTTTAGCACAAGGTTGAAACACTGCAAAATGTGAAAAACTGAAGGGGTCTGAACAAGTTCTGAATCCACTGTATGATATATTGTACCTTGTGTTACTTACAGGTATGAAACAGGAGAGACTTTGAGCTTTTAGCAGAACAATTTTAATTTGTAAATGGGACATGGTGGATTCTTTGTTTGGTAGAACTCTTTCAAATCTTTGCAGGTTGACGTGTTTTTTGTGTGATGTTTTAGGGTACATTGGTGATTCCTTTACTGCACTCTGTGCTTTTTGATAAAACACAATGGGAGTCACCACAGTCCTTCAATCCTGGACATTTTCTGGATAAGGATGGATGCTTCAAAATGAACCCAGCGTTTATGCCATTTTCTACTGGTATGTAATTTCTGTTGAGGTTGGTACTCTTAGCTTGTGTGTCTAGTGTGCATGCTAGCATGAGACTGATCAAATGTGACCTCATAGATGGGTACACTCTTAAAAAGTCTGTTTTTTTTAATAGCACTTTATTGTTCTTTACTGTGTTGCATGATGCCTCATACAATTATTGCTTGACAAAGCACCATTTTATTCTGGGACGGGTTCTTTGCATATGAAGTTGGTTCCTTGTGCTAGGAAAAAAAAATCAAAAGCTGAAATCTTGAGTGTATGGTTGGCTTCCTAGCAGGACACTAACAAATTAAGAAAACCATGACTTAGTCTGTGTTACTGTATATCAAAAGAGTACTTTTAAATCATGACCCATTGATATTTCACAAATCTGGAACCATCTATTCATGGTTATTCACTGTATGGAGCCTGTTACTTATCTAAATCAAAAAAAGGTTCTTTCTGAACCCTTCATGTGGATGTGTCATTTGGCAACCAAAAATGGTTCCCCTATGGCTCAGCTCTGAAGAACCACTCTGATGGTACCTTTATTTTTAAGAGTGTAGATAAATCTGAACTGTTAGTGTGAAAGAAATTGAACTGAGAGGCGCAGTGCATACACAAATGTGGACTGCTCCTCCTGTGAACTGAGTGGCACTGCTGCATTGCCAGAGGGTACTAATCCTGCCTTTGTGAGGTGGCACTAGAGATAGCAGGAGTGTTAAAATTTCAGGAATAATGGAAAAATTATTTTTACACCTTTAAGTAACCATGTCCTTGAGTGGCCCAGCCAGAGCCCAGAATTGAATCTGATTGATCATCTCTGGAGAGATCTTAAAATGGCTGTGCACCGACGCTTCCCATCGAACCTGATGGAGCTTGAGAGGTGCTGCAAAGAGGAATGGGCGAAACTGGCCAAGGATAGGTGTGCCAAGTTTGTGGCATCATATTCAAAAAGACTTGAGGCTGTAATTGCTGCCAAACGTGCATTGACAAAGCATTGAGCAAAGGCTGTGAATACTTATGTACATGTGCTTTCTCAATTTTTTTATTTTTAATAAATTTGCAAAAACCTCAAGTAAACTTTTTTCACGTTATCATTATGGGGTGTTGTGTGTAGAATTCTGAGGAAAAAATCAATTTAATCCATTTTGGAACAAGGCTATAACATAACAAAATGTGCAAAAAGTGATGCGCTGTGAATACTTTCCGGATGCACTGTAGTCTCTAGCCTCCACAAAAGGATATTGTCCACTCTTATCTCAGTGCAAAAAAACTACACTTTAGAGGATTAATCAGCTTAAATAAGAGATCACATCTCATCCATTTTGAAAAGTTGATCAGCTGTGTCTTAGAATGTTCCTGTAAATCGTTAAACTGTCCTGTATCTCCTGATTTTGAGATGTTTCATTTCACAGGGAAGCGTGCCTGTGCAGGTGAGGGTTTGGCCCGGATGGAACTCTTCCTGTTTTTCTCATCTCTTCTACAAAACTTCTCATTTCATTTCCCTGAGGATCCTGAAACTATCAGCCTCCTGCCTGGTCCCAGTTCTTTTCTAAAACTTCCAAAAGGTTATACATTTATTGTCAGTCCCCGTTAACTTAACGGGAGAATGTGGGTAAATTTGAGCTATAATTGTTTATTCTGGAAGACAATTTGCACTCGAATGATGCTAATTCTGTTTGCACTGTGAGCTTTCATTTCAAGAGATTATATCCATACTTTAGTCTTGAAGCTTTGCAGTTTTACAAAAATATCATTTAGACGAATACATGGTCATTTACTTAATGGGGGTTATTCAGTTGAGAATAGGAGGTGTTAGAAAAACATTATTGTGAAAAGTTAGGAACCTAAGAACCAAGGACAATAATTTAACTGACCACAAAAGTATGATAACATATATGATGTGTCATCTGTGTGCCTGGATACCTGGAATTGAAAAACTGTATGTATTTTTTTTTTCTTATGTGGACTTGAACATTCCTGTAATGCAGTGGTCTCTTTTCTAAGAGCACTATTAAAATGTTTTGTGGACCGGAGTAGATCAGCATTCCTGAGACCTTCAACTTTCTTTATTTTCAGATACGGTGTGATGGACACAAGTTGATGGTCCTGTTTTGGCTCATTTTTGTATCTCATTATTGTTTGACTGCTAATTACAGAAAAAGAAAAATTGAGGGGGTATAGGTCTTCAAGAACATGTCAATTAAAATGAATTTAAAAGATGTTAATTAGCAGCAAAAACAGGTCACTAATTAAGAAAAGGGTTAGAATGAAAACCTGCAGCCACTGCAGTCTTCTGTCTTGGGTTCCCATCCATCCCAAAATCCCACTCTCCCACACACCCCTCAAAGAAAAAAGTTGTAATTGACATTCAACCCAAGAAGAACATCTTTGGGAATTAAGGTGAATACAGTAATCCCTCCTCCATCGCGGGGGTTGCGTTCCAGAACCCCCCGTGAAAGGTGAAAATCCGCGAAGTAGAAACCATATGTTCATATGGTTCTTTTTATATATTTTAAGCCCTTATAAACTCTCCCACACTGTTATAAATATTTCCTGCACAATTATACAGCATAAACCCTTTGTATTTTCTTAGATATTAGGTAAAATTCGTTGAAATTATGTATGTAAACACAGTTTATATACAGTAAAACCTAAATATTATTTTAAAAGATATGGAGCGTCTCCGATATCACATATGTTACAGCCATTACGACAGACAGGCCACCAGCAATAAATACGTACAATGCAAGAAAAATTGTATACAGTAAAATGTGTGTACAGTGACACTAAACTATGTACATGTAATAAGTACTATATGTAGATAATTAATTATGGTTACTCACCAACAATGACACGACGACTTGTCCGATAACGATGAGTTTAATTTTACTGCACAACAAAGGAAAGCGTTACTGCTCTTCTAAAGGAGCCTCTTCAGGCGACTGTGTAGCACCGCCGTTGTTCTTCTTCCAGCACTCTTCAATCCAAATCCCTAAAGCAGATTCCATCCAGACTACTGCCTTATCACGTCCTCTTGCCACTCGTTTTGCGCCCTGGTTAAAGGACACTGCGGCCGTAGATCTTATATGCTTTTCCTCCTTTTTAAATAAAAAGAATCGTGGACTCATTGATGCCGTAATGGTGTCCTGCAGCGGTGTAGCTGTTCCCTTCCTTCAACATATCCAAAACTTTTACCTTTTCTGCAGTCATTTGCATCTTCTGTTGGCGCTTGGACACGGCCCCTGAAGCAGCAGCAGGAGCACGTTAATGCTGAATGAGTGAGATGAGACTTCCTGGTTAATACAGCACTCCATCGCTGAGCCAATCAACACACAGGAACTTAACTGTGTGCTCTGATTAGGTAGCTTCTCAGTCATCCACCAATAGCGTCCCTTGTATGAAATCAATTGGGCAAACCAACTGAGGAAGCAAGTACCAGAAGTAAAAAGACCCATTGTCCGCAGAAAACCGCGAAGCAGCGAAAAATCCGCGTTATATATTTAGATATGCTTACATATAAAATCCGTGATAGAGTGAAGCCGCGAAAGTCGAAGCGCGATATAGCGAGGGATTACTGTACCACAATATTGTAATTTGATGAAAGCTCACGCAGGAAGAATGTGCAAACACTCCTCGTGACAACAACCGGGCACAAGACTCAAACATTCAAACAAGGTTAATTTCTTGTGTTCTTTCTTTTTTTTCCTTATAGTATTCTTATTCTCTACTTTTCTCAAATAAAACTAAGAATAATCAATAATTATAGCTGGACTGATAACCTTTTATACACACTAGAGCAAATAGGGAACACACATGGAGTGTCAGACTAAAGGGATGTACCTAAAATTCATGCAACAGGCTATGAGGTGGAGATGGACCAGGCTGATCCTGGAACTGAAAACTTATGAACTACAAGAACAGACTGATGGAGCTGAGCCTGATCATTAAGAGGTGTTTAAATTTTTGAAGGATGGCACATCTAGGCCATTAGGTATCCTCTAAGAAAGGGCATTTTGATATATTAATATCTAGAGGTAAACTCAACCCTAAAATAGAACAACTAAATACCAAGAAATGCTTTGACAGACTTAATTTAAACTTGGTATTTTTTTAGAAGAAGAGAAATCAGCAAACTGGGATTCTTTATTTTTATCTATCTATCCCTAATTGTCTATAATAATACAATACTGAGTACACTATGCTAAAATGCTCTATAGTGCTGACAGAAGCCTGAAGACAGAGTAAAAATCACTCAGTGGCATGTTTGAGGGATGCTGGTATATACAAATGAAGGTCTCCAGCAAATGACCATTGTAGACCGCACCACTAAGCAATAGCATGGATTGAAGAGAGAAGAAGGAGAGATGCCCTAGACAGGAAAAAAACAAAGCATCGAGCTGTGAAGTGGAAGGAAGGAGGACAGTTCTGTGAAAAACTGAGTTTCCATACACAATGACTGTTTCAAATTATATATTAGTTCATTTTGGGGTTTTTTTAAGTTTATTTGAAGAAAATAACATTCCAAATGATCAAGTCTAACTCACTGTATATAATAAAGAAGATAACGTTACCTACAATTAAGTCAAACTTAACAAAACAGAATGCAACCCCCAGGCGAGAGAAACAGGGGAGAGCCAACAACAAGAGCAAATCTTTAAAAGCAACAAAGAAGGGAGAATGTACTTTCCCAAATAAAAATGCTTATTCTGAAATGTTATTAATTGGATCTTACCATATTTAAAAAAAATAAGAAATTGAACAGATCATCTAGGTGAGAATGTGATTTGTTTCCATTTTCAAATAATATAGAACATCAGTTACTCACTAATTTATGTAGAGAAAAGCCAAGCAAAATGACACCTTTTATTGGCTAACTAAAAAGATTACAATATGCAAGCTTTCAAGGCAACTCAGGCCCCTTCTTCAGGCAAGATGAAGAAGGGGCCTGAGTTGCCTCGAAAGCTTGCATATTGTAATCTTTTTAGTTAGCCAATAAAAGGTGTCATTTTGCTTGGCTTTTCTCTACATTCATAATGGCTAACACGGTACAACACCCTAGTACTATCACTAATTTATAAAAGGTGGGTTGGGGTTTTTCCAGTTGAGCATGATAAGTGCACAATCAATTTGTCCTTCTCCACTTTAAGCCCATCTGGGAGTATACAAAATACATTGGTTAGTGGGTTAGGAGTGATTGTGACACCAAGGCTGTTTAATATGCAATTCAAAGATTTTTGTCCAAAATTATGATAATTTGACGCAATTCCAAAACATGGGACCCAGTGAGGCTGGAGCTATATTGCGATTTTCAAAGTTTGGATCTTCACCTGTATACTTTTTAAATTAAATAAATGTGACTGATGGAAGATTTTAAGTTGAATGGTAGAATACTTTGCGTATATGGAGTGTGGAAAGCATACCCCCAGACACAGACAGACAGACACCAGAATGTCCAAAACACACTTCTTTATTTCCTCTTTGCACCACAATGCCTTCCTTCACCAACTCTTTCTTCTTCTCTTTCTCTTTCTCTCTCTCTCCTCTTCTCACCTTCGACCTCCTCTCTCTTTCTCTCTTCTTCTTCTTCTTTCTCTTCTTCTTCTCTGTCACCTTCGACCTCCTCACAAGCTTTGTCTTCTTCCTCCCAACTCTGGCTCTCTTAGTGGAGGGAGGCGGCCCCTTTTATTATGACCCAGATGAGCCCCAGGTGCTCCCCCTGACATCCCTTCCTGGTGTGGCGGAAGTGTCAGGAGAACACCTGGAAGCACGCCGGGTGCCCTTGGGATTACTTCCGGCAGCACTTCCTGGTGTGGCGGAAGTGCTGCCATCCAGGACTCCATAACTGTCCGGGTGCCCCCTGGCGGTGGCCAGGTCTTCTCACAGTGGTGAGTGTCCTGGCTCCATTCCTGTGGCCCCCAATTAGGCCCGGGCAGCTGCCCTCTCGTGGCCGAGGAGAAGTATCGTTCAACTCGGGGACGGTCCAAGCATCCCGGCCGGGCAGTGTCCCCGCTCATCCGTGACAGGAGCTAGAATGTATTCTGTACATGGCTGCCTTTCACTCCTTTTCTAAGATATTGTCAAGTTTGGGTTGTAGAGTTGCACAGGAGACAGGAAAATGAGGCTTGTGCCTCCTCCAGGCGTCCTCCCTGGTGGCTTTGGGGACCACGGGTACGGCGCTTGGAAGCTCAACCCTGTAGGGGCCCGTGGTCACCGCCAGGGGGCGCCCCGATGCCTTGGGAGTGTTGGCCCTCAGTACTTCCGCCACACCGGGAAGTACTTGGGGGAAGAGACTTGAGGGCACCCGGTGGACTTCCGGCTTCACCTTGGGAGCTTCTGCCACACAGGGGTGTGGCTACGGAGGCCCTAATGATGCACCTGGAGCCCATCCGGGGCACATAAAAGGGGCCGCCTCCCTCCAGTCAAGGCGAGAGTCGGGAGGAAGAAGACGAAGCGTGTTGGAGAGGAGTGGAGGCGGACCAGAGAGAAAGAGAAAGGCATAGTGTTGTGGCCAGGACTTGGAAGGGTGAATGGTGTTTTGGCACTGGATTGTGCACTATAACTGTAAATATAATGTATAATAAACGTGTGCTGGGTGACATGAATGTGTCTGCCTGTCTGTGTCCGAGCCAGTCTCCACAATATATATATATATATATATTGTGATGGATTGCCGGCTTTCGGTTCCGGCTCTCACCCCCAGGCCGCCAGGAGGAGCTCTCCCAACAGCGTGAACGTCCTCCGAGTTCCAGCAGGGCCTCATGGACTATGTAGTTTTTATACGCAGCCCTGCTGGATACCTTGGGGGCCACCAGGTGTCACTGTAGGGGGTCTCGTAGGCTCGTATGTGCCCTATAACCCGGGAGTACGTCATGGTCACGTGATGGGAAGAAACGACGTACTCCCGGGGTGAAGAAAAGGACTGTTTACCCTGACCTGGAAGGAATAAGGAACTGTGGACTGTTGGACAGGAACCACTTCCGGGTCAGGGGGTATAAAGGACTCATGGGTAAGCCCAGACATTGAGCTGAGCTGGGAGGTAGGAGGGCGAAGTGTCTGGGCGAGGAGGAAAGAGTATTGTGTTATTATTGAGATTTATATGAGTAGTGTGGTGTGTAGAGTGCTTTGTGCACGTGATAACAAAATAAATACTTGTTATACTTTTACTTCGTGTTTGGAGTGGTACCTGAGGGTCCGAGAGGTGGACAAAGGGCTTATCTGCTACAATATATATATATATATATATATATATATATATATAATATATGAAGCTATATCAGAATTAATTATTCTGATACAAAAATTCTGGGAGCATTGGAATCCTCAGATGGAAGATTTTTTTCATCAGGTTGGACAACACAGCTCAGACTCTACAATGGAATGACCAGAAAGGGGTGGGCAGCTAGTTGGCTAAGGTCTCTAGGATTCTGACTTTGTCTAATTGTGTGTTTGATTTTCTCTCTTACTATTGACTGTGAACCCCGCAAAAGGTTTATTCTCTCCAGGGATGATACTGACTGGAGTTTTTATTTTCCTCCCCTCCATTGTCAAGTGGCCATAGTCACCAGTCAGTCTGTCATTACCCAACCCACTATATCCTAACACAGGGTCACGGGGGTCTTCTGGAGCCAATCCCAGCCAACACAGGGCACAAGGCAGGAACAAACCCCAGGCAGGGTGCCAGCCCACCGCATGGCGCATACACATACAAACACACCAAGCACACACTAGGGACAATTTAGGATCGCCAATGCACCTAACCTGCATGTCTTTGGACTGTGGGAGGAAACCTATGCAGACACAGGGAGAACATGCAAACTCCATGCATGACCCTGTTCCTGGGTCTACCAACTGCAAGGTAGCAGCACTACTACTGCACCACCGTGCCCATGGCCATAGTTCAACAATTAAATAATGGGCAAAATTGTTGGTTTCTGTTTATGTTAATTACTTTCTACTTCATTTTCTATTTGTTCCAACAAATTTGTGCATTCATGTGTATTATTTCTGTATTCAGTAATTTGTAAAATGTATACTTTGCTTTAAAAAAATAAATTAAATTGAAATGAAAAAACTGGCACATCTTCTAACAGTTTCATGTTGTCAGATGTTGTCTAGCAGATGTGGGGAACAGCCCGGACACAGACAGGTAGACACGATGGTTTCACCACACACACATTTATTATACATTTCTATTTACAAGTTTGTGCATCAACCCAGTGCCGCAGCACCAATCACCCCTTGAGTCCTTGGCCACAACACAATGCCTCGTACTGTCTCTAGTCCGCCTCCACTCCTCTCCACCAAGCTTCGTCCTTCTTCCTCCTGACTCTTGCCCCTGACTGGAGGGAGGCGGCCCCTTTTATACACCCTTGATGGACTCCAGGTGCATCCTGAGGGCTTCTGTAGCCACACCCCTGTGTGGCGGAAGCTCTAGCGGTGTAACTGGAAGTCCACCGGATGTCCCCAATCCTGTTCCCCCCAGCACTTCCGGGTGTGACGGAAGTACTGAGGTCCAGGGCTCCCAAGGCATCAGAGAGGGTTGAGCTTCCAAGCTCTGTACCCGTGGTCCCCAAAGCAAACAGGGAGGATGCCCCCTCGTGTCCTGGAGGAGGCACAAGCCCTTCTCCGCTCCTCTGGGGCATCCCGGCCGGGCATGAACCCCCGCCGGGTACCACACAGACAATGAACCAAAATTAGATAAATTAGGCTTGATAATGTTATTTTAAATATTATTATTTTAATTGCTTTCTAGCAGTCCTTCTGATGAAGTATTAAGTACTGGATCAATCATAAAATATAAAAAGTGCTTAATTGCAAATAAAATAAAGAGGACTGATAAAAACTAAGATAACACAAAGTATTAACATAAGAGATAACAATTCAAACCTACTTCTCTTCCAGGTTTCCACCCTGTAAACATTTTTACTATTTAATTACCCCACTACTGTAATGATTTAGTCCAATAGTTTAAAATTTAGTTTTCATTTGTATCTTCTATTTGCATTTTAGTTCCACTTGTCTTTGTTACATTTCATTACCACAATGCAATGCTAAGAGGCACGTGCATGTGACATTTTGGGAGAATGGTCACATGGTTCTGGCAGCCATCTTATCCAGGACTGAGCTGTTTGTTCAGTTGTAGTCCTTACCTTTTTTTCAAAGGAGACAACTTTTGTTTTGCTAGAATCATGAATCAGTATCAGAAAAGTATTTGCCCCATTCCTGATTTCCTTTTTTTTTTTTGCTTACTCATAACACGTAATTGTTTCTGATTTCCAAATATCATTACAGTACAGTATTATTAGCTAGAACAAGTACAAAAAAACTGCTACAATGCTAGAAAGTAAATAGAAAGTAGACAGAGAACCTCAGGTACTGTAACATGCAGCTGCTCTCCACAGAGTACAGGACATATCCACTTTCCCAATGTCCACAGAACATTATCACAAAAATCTTGGGTGTAAGCAAGGTGTTTTTTGGCAAAAGTTTAATGGGCCTTTATGGTCCTCTTGTTTAGCAGTGGTTCTGACCTTGCATCTCTCCTATGGATGCAATCCCTATGCACTCATGAAGTAATTGTGTTTGCCTGGCCACTCCTGAGTGTATTTGCCACTGTTCCAGGTTATCTTCATTTGGAGATGATGGCTCTCCCAGTGGTTGACTGGAGTCCCAGGGTTTTGGAGATTGTTTTGTAGAACTTTCCCAACTGATATATTTCAGTAACTCTCTTTATCAGGTCTTGTGGAATTTCTTTTGATTGAGGCATTGTGTGCTGCTTGTTGAGACTTTCCAGCCATCTCCACATTGCTGGAAGTGTTCTATTTACATGATATTTAGTTTCAATACTGCTGGCACTAGGTACTAGGTGTGGTTAGTCTAATTTCCATCCATTTTCCAACCCGCTGAATCTGAACACAGGGTCACGGGGGTCTGCTGGAGCCAATCCCAGCCAACACAGGGCACAAGGCAGGAAACAATCCCGGGCAGGGTGCCAACCCACCGCAGGACACACACAAACACCAAGCACACACTAGGGCCAATTTAGAATCGCCAATCCACCTAACCTGCATGTCTTTGGACTGTGGGAGGAAACCAGAGCGCCCAGAGGAAACCCATGCAAACACGGGGAGAACATGCAAACTCCACACAGGGAGGACCCGGGAAGCGAACCCAGGTCCCCAGGTCTCACAACTGCGAGGCAGCAGCGCTACCCACTGCGCCACCGTGCCACTAGTCTAATTTAATTTATTATATTTAAATATAATTAATTGGTTATTTGAATGACTAAGGGGACAATTATTTTTTCATATGGGTGATAAAGATGTCGGTGAACATTTTCCTTCAATAAATCAAATCATCATTTAAAAAGTGTACATTTTTTTTACTGAGGTTATCTTTTGTATTGTACTAAATTTGTTTGGAAATCAGAAACAATTAAATGTTATGAATAAGCAGAAGAGCTCAATAAGTAGGGAAATACTTTTTCATGGCAGTGCAGTTACTCTAGTAATTTTGTTTTGATTTTTGGTTTTTACTCTTATTGGTTTTGACTTTTATTTTGCCTTTTCTGTTAATTTGTTTGCTGATTTCTTAGACTTTTGCATAGCAACTGATCGTGGTGCTTTTTGGTGTCCAATAAAGCATTACATTACAAGTGCACATTAAAATAAAAACCAGAAGATAAAATAGCCAAAGGGGTGAGACTGAATGAAAGTCAAATAAACTAGCTAGGACAGAATCAGAAAGATTGCTTAAATCATACACCTAAACAAAAACACTCTTAAAGTCGGATTCAAACAAAATGCCTATACTGACTTGTTTTGCTTGTCAATCTGTCTTCAAAACATTCGTCTTTGTCTGAGAAGACCTACTCTATAGATATCCAAGGCATAGAACAATGATAACACATATGTCTTGTGATGTGTCACTTGAATGGGAAAGGGTTTAAAAATGCAAACAATATAACCATGGCCACACAAGAACAGTGACAAAATGGTGTCATCAGAGTAATGAAAAAATAAGCAAATGACACATTTTCCAGAACTGATAGAAACCATATATAGTGAGGATCCTGGAATGTGGATTCGTGTCCATGTGACAGTTTCACTTTCTTTCCTCCAGCAATGAAAAGTTGTATTCTCCCCTATTTTACAAGATGAGGGACCCTATGCATGTGTTAAGCTGCCGCATCTTCTGCCTTTGGCTAAGACTACCTACTGTCCTCTAATATTCTCAGGGAGTCTTATATGCTTGCTCCTGGGGTATAAGGATCTCTCTTTCTGGTCTGGTGCACTCATGCAGCAATATATGCAGTAAGATGCTGCAGATGTTCTATCAGATGGTTGTGGCGAGTGCCCTCTTCTACGCAGTGGTGTGCTGGGGAGGCAGCATTAAGAAGAAGGATGCCTCACTCCTGGACAAACTGGTGAAGAAGGCAGGCTCTATTGTTGGCATAGAGCTGGACGGTTTGACATCCGTAGCAGAGCAACGGGCACTCAGCAGGCTCCTATCAATTATGGAAAATCCACTACATCCATTAAACAGTGTCATCTCCAGACAGAGGAGCAGTTTCAGTGACAGACTGCTGTCACTGTCCTGCTCCACTGACAGACTGAGAAGATCATTCCTCCCCCAAACTATGCGACTCTTCAATTCCACCAGAGGGGGTAAACGTTGAACATTATTCAAGTTATTGTCTGTTTTTTACCTGCATTTTTTATTACTCTTTAATTTAATATTTTTTGCTGCTGGAGTATGTGAATTTCCCCCTGGGATTAATAAAGTATCTATCTATCTATCTATCTATCTATCTATCTATCTATCTATCTATCTATCTATCTATCTATCTATCTATCTATCTATCTATCTATCTATCTATCTATCTATCTATCTATCTATCTATCTATCTATCTATCTATCTATCTATCTATCATCTTCCAAACAGTTTTTAATGCTCTATAAGAAACCAAGTCTGCTCACACTGCCAACCAAACATGGTCTTTGTGTTCTCCTGTGCAATCAGATGTTGATTACATATGAGTGAATGGCTTAGAGTATGGCATGATCTGTTTTTACCTTTCTTTTAGTGCTTTGCAGTGGAATGAACTTTTACCAATTTCTTTTTGTTTGTTTTTTGTCCTTTTGCTCTATGATCAAGTGGTTGATATCAAAATCTGGAAATTGCAAGGTCGGCTGTAGACGGGACTTTCTGCTAATAAACAGACCACCTAACCTGCCTGCATTGCTACTGTCCAAAATGGCCTTCTTGGAACAGTTGTGTTGCATTGTTATTGTAGAGCACTTTAAACTGGGTGCCAGACAGACTGAGAGTAAAGTATTACTTTCTGATTTATTTGGCTGAACTATATTTGTTAACAACAAAAACAATGTATCTCTCTGTACCATATTTTCATTCAAGGCATGTAGCTCAAGGTGCTTTACAAGAGGTTAAAGAAAAAATGGCCAAAAAAAAACAACATATTAGATAAAAAATATACCCATTAATAACTGAAATATCAAAAAAGTAAATAAGAATAAATCAGCATGCACTCAATAACTAAGGTTGCCAGACATCCCTTATATACAGGACATGTCCTATATTTGATAATTTTGTCCCCTGCCCCATGCTGACCTTTCAGGGACACCCAAATGTCCCGTATTTAGTTCATTTTCAAATTTCATAATAAAAATATATTTTTACTACCTTCTTACAGTACTTAGTTGTAACTTTACAAGTAATTATACTTTATTTTCTCCGATTCTCTTGATGAAAATAACCCAAATATAATGAGGTGTTTGCTGCCTGTTTGCAGCTTGTTCAGTTGCTATGGTTGGCTGAGGACAGCGACACTCGTATCGTTTTGCTCTCCAGCCGCGCTGCTGCACAGTTCTGTATCAGCATTGCAACATACAGTGACTGTCCACAAAGTGTGTTGTTACTACTTGCCACAGTCCATTTTTTTTCTAACTTAAAAACTAATCCATCCATTCATCTCAAGATGCCAAAACGTAAATGTAAATTTCGTGATGAATATTCCAGCGAATGGGCATTTATCAAACAAGGCAGAAACTGGTTTGAAGCAAACTGTGGTGTATGTAATTGCACTTTCAGTATTGAAAATGGTGGGAAGTCTGATATCAAACAACACATTATGTCTCTACTTGTATACAATATATTGGTCTGGATGTGTAGGGGGCATATATAAATTTATATATATAGTAATGTAGAGATGAGTGTTCCATATTTCTAATTTTCTAATCTGGCAACCCTATCAATAACATTCTATGACAGTCCAAAAAGTAAAGAATAACAGATAGAAAGTATGTAATGAGTAAGCAGCATTCTTCAAAAATACAGATCTAATTCTTAATCTGGTTTGCTTGCTCCTGATACAATTGAAGTTGTTTGGTCTTCTTTTTTTAAAACTACACATTTTTAAGGCTATTTTACAACTCCCTCCCCTGCTCTTTGGACCCTCATACCTACTTTATCAGTGTCAAATCTTTGTGGGACCCCCACCCCACCTGCTCTTCAATGGTATATTCTCATTCTGTCACTCTCAAATCTCAGAGCAGGACCCCTCTCCCCAACCACCATTTCATAGATTTATATACATCAGGTTAGTCTAGTTTCTTATACCACTATGCAGGTTTTGAGCTGATCTTGGCTGGGAATATTTTATGAACTGACAACTCTATCCAACAGAGAGCAAGCTTCTGATGTCAATAAATGGTCTAAAGACCCCTCACGTGTACAGAGAATACATTGCATGTGTTAAAAATAAACTTAACCTGTTGCAAGGGAAAAAACATTTATGTAAAATTAGAATATAAATTGTTATTCAAAGACCTCAATAAACTATATTACTTATATAACTTAGAAGACTGGCGTCCTTCAACATCTGCAATAAGATGCTGCAGATGTTCTATCAGACGGTTGTGGTGAGTGCCCTCTTCTATGCCGTGGTGTGCTGGGGAGGCAGCATTAAGAAGAAGGATGTCTCATGCCTGGACAAACTGGTGAGGAAAGCACGGAGCTGGACAGTCTGATTGTTCCTTCCCCAAACTATGCGACTCTTCAATTCCACCTGGGGGGTAAACGTTAACACTATTCAAAGTTATTGCTGGTTTTTACCTGCATTTTTATTACTCTTTAATTTAATATTGTTTTTTGTATCAGTATGCTGCTGCTGGAGTATGTGAATTTCCCCTTGGGATTAATAAAGTATCTATCTATCTATCTATCTATCTATCTATCTATCTATCTATCTATCTATCTATCTATCTATCTATCTATCTATCTATCTATCTATCTATCTATCTATCTATCTATCTATCTATCTATCTATCTATCATCTTCCAAACAATTTTTAAGTGCTGTGCTCTTTCTGTTGTTCATTTACATTGATAGCACAGGACTCAATGTAAGGTTTAAAGAATAAGCAGTTCTGTTTGTGAAAATGTGAATTGTAAAATATGAGTTTGAAGTAAAAAATGAATCACAACTTGTCATAAGGAGATGGAAAAGATTGATGTTAAGAGAACATCATGAACCCCCATGCTCTCCCAATCCATCTACTGACTTCACAGGAAGAGTCACCAGAGACATGAATGTCACTGCCAAGGTAAGTAAACCTCTCAACAAGGTCAACACTCTCTCCGCAAACAGACACACTGCTGATGGCGTTGCCCAAGAGGTCATTAAAGGCCTGGATCTTGGTTTTGATCCAGGACACTCGCAAGCCCAGACACTCAGACTCCTCACTTAGTCTCTCGAGCGCCCCGATCAGAGCCTCCATTGACTCAGTGAAGATCACAGCATCGTCAGCAAAGTCAAGATCCATGAATCTTTCTTCACCAACAGATGCCCCACAGCCACTGGACCCCACGACCTTGCCCAACACCCAGTCCATACAAGCATTGAACAGAGTAGGAGCAAGAACACACCCCTGACGAACCCCAGAATCAACTGGGAAAAACGCAGAGGTTCTGCCTTCACTCTGCACAGCACTCACAGTACTAGTGTACAGGCCAGCCAGGATTTCCAGCAACCTCGAGGGGATCCCGCAAACCCTCAGGATGTCCCACAGGGCAGCTCGATCAACTGAGTGAAACGCTTTGTGAAAATCGACAAAAGCTGCAAAGAAACTCTGCCGATATTCACATTTGCGCTCTATGAGAACCCTCAGTGCCAGGATACGGTCGATGGTAGACTTCTTAGGCGTAAAACCAGACTCTTCCGGTCGATGGTAGGTGAGCAAGTGATCATGGATCCTATTTAGGACAACCCTAGCAAGGACCTTACCCAGCACAGAGAGCAGTGTTATCCCCCTGTAGTTGCTGCAATCCAGGTGATCACCCTTCCCTTTCCAGATAGGGACGACAAGTTCCGTTTTCCAGTCATTTGGGATGATGCCAGTCTCTCAAATAGAAGCAAAGATTGCTTGCAATGCCAGGAGGACAGCCTTACCACCAGCCTGGAGAAGTTCACCCCAGATACCACAGATCCCTGCAGCCTAACCCCCCCCCCCCCCCCCCCCCCCCCCCCACCCCCAGTTGGCTCACCACCTGTGCAATCTCAGTAAGATTGGGTGGTTCACAGCTAATTGGAGGATCAGCCCCAAGAACCATGGACCCAGAGATATCCAATGTCCTGGCCGGAGGATCAGCTTTGAACAACTGCTCAAAGTAGCCAGCCAAGCGGGTCACAACTACAGTGTCACCCATAAGGACCGTTCCATCAGCTGCCCTACTGCGACTCTCCGAGGAACAGATTCAGATGTGCATAATGCTTTGATGCTTTGTAAGCAGGGCGTGGGTCGCTAGACCACAGATGGTGTGTCATTTGCTCACAGATTCCTCTAACAAACGCCTCTTTATCTCCCCTCAGAGTCCTTGCACCCGTCCTTCTCAGTTCCCGGTACAGACCAGAGTTGCCATTGAGCCGTGTGCTGCGACTCCTCTTGATAATATGCAGGGTGCCCTGAGAGATGAAACACCTCCTTCTGGGAACACCGATAACACCAACACAACCCTCAGCAACCTTCAGGGTCTTGTCACGAGCGGTCTCCCACATCACATTAGGATCGGCAGTCGTACCCAAATCTGAAAGTTCCTCACACAAACTGCGTGCAAACTCATTAGAAACAGCCTGGTCTTGGAGTCTGGCCAAGTCCAGGCTCATTTTCCTAGTCGATGGTAACCTACTGGACCTAAGCTGGATCCTAAGAGTAGCAACAACAAGCCTGTGGTTAGAATTCACAAACTGGGCACTTCTGTAGACCCTGCAGTTTTGCAACAGCCTACAGCATCTGCCCATGAGGATGTAATCAATCTCCTTCACCGCACCACCAGTATTGGAGTACCAAGTCCAACGATGCGGTTCAGGGCACTGGAACCAGGATCCAGCGATTCACAGCCCCTGACCTTTTGCAAAGTCAAGGAACATGGAGCCACTTTCACCACGGTCACCAGACCCATGGGGACCGAGATAATCCTCATAACCAGCCCTATAGTGCCAGTGGCTGCATTGAAGTCGCCCATGACCAGAGGAGTGTCACCTCATGGGCACCCATCAACCACCGAGCGAAGCTGCGAATAAAATGTCTCCCACGCCAAGACATCACTCACCACGGTCAGAGCATACACGGAGGCAACAGACAAAGCACCCAGGGAGTGCCGTAATCTGAGTCCCATAATACGCTCGTTGAAAGGAGTGACATCGGACACCATTGGAAGAAGCCAATCCTCTACAGCAACAGCTACTCCCTGAATATGACAGCCATCAGACCGACCAGACCAATAAAAGGTGTATCCACCTACAGAGATCTGGCCAGTCCCCGGTCTGTGCACCTTAGAGAGTGCCACCACTGAAATGCAGTTTACGCAGCTCCTCCGACAGCAGAGGAAGATGATCATCACACACAAACCCACACAGAAGTCACAAAATATGAAAACTCCATAAAAATAAAAAATAGGATTGACTTCGAATCTGGGCCCCTGTGTGGCAAGTTGTGTCTCGATATTTGTTAGATCAAAGAATGAAAAACTATGTATTGCTTTACTTAATTTACTTTAGAAATAGTGAAATGTGTACTTGCATTGTAGATAAGAGAGTAGGATTGGGACTCCGGCAAACCCTTGGCCAAAATAACTGCATACGTGTGATATCTGGTAGTTGACTGGACTTCTTTCTTCTTAGGTAGATATGTTTCACTGCTCATCCAAGCAGTTTCTTCAGTCAGAGGAATGTTGTTAGAAACCACAAATTTATGCTCTAGGTTAGTTTCACTTCACACCTGCCCTGAATAGGCTTGTTGAGTAAAATAAAGGGAGGGGAAGGTGTGGGTAGATGTAACAGTCACACCTTTTAACAGCCCCTCCTACCCCCATAGAGTGGGTCGTTAAGAGTGGTCCACCTGGTGGATGTGTGAAATGGGCCTGATTTTCCTGGGGATGGATGAAAGGGCAGCATGATAAATTGAAGACAGGTTATAACTAAGGCCTCCACCTCTGTTGAGTGAGGGGTTGTTGAATTGCACATGCAAAGCTTCCCTCACCCTTCTCTCACACCACTTGTCTTCTCTATCCAATATCTGGACGTTAAAGTCCTTCAAATGGAGGTACACAGCTGATTCTGGCCCAGAGGTGTTACTCCTTCTGTGCTGGGCCATTCTCCTGTGTAGCAGCTGTTTAGTCTCTCCAATGTACAGTTCAGGGCACTCTTCACTGCATTGAATGGCATATATTACATTGCTCTTCTTCTGTTTTGGTATCCAGTCTTTGGGGTGGAGGGGTCTCTGTCTCAGTGTGTTAGTGGGTTTGAGGTGAACAGGTATGTGGTGTTTTCCAAAAATCCTTTTTAGCTTTTCCTACACACCAGCCATGTATGGAATAACCAGGTTCTTCCGTTGGTCCTGGGACTCCGAATGTTCCGTTGTCCTTTTTCTGGAACAGGATCCTGCCTTGTTAAAGGCCCACTTGGGATATCCACAAGTCTTAAGGGCTGTCTTCAGATGCCTGTTTTCCTTCTTCTTTGCTTCTGTGGAAGTGGGGATGCTCTCTAGTCTGTGGTGTAGAGTCCTGATAACTCCTAGTTTGTGTTGTAGTGGGTGATGTGAGTCAAACAAAAGATACTGGTCAGTGTGGGTGGGTTTTCTGTAGATTTCTATTTCTAGCTTTCCCTCGGTTCCAATGATGACTGTTATCTTTGGAGTCTTCCCTGCTGAATTGTATGTTGGTGTCCACTGTGTTAATGTGGTCTGTAAACGCCTGTACCTCCCGGATCTTGATCTTTACCCAGGTGTCTTAACTACAAGAAAATTTCATCTGGATGACTGAGAATCTTCACAGATGCATATGTGTGAGTTCTGCCTTACACCTTTATCAGCCTTTATCACAAAATAATATCGATGAATAAATGTCACTGCAGAGATGTCTATAGTGTGATTGTCTGAGTGCCATGTTCAGGATATTTCCAGAATATTAGGGTCCTGCTGGAAGAGTTGATGGGTGGGTCGGGGGATTGGGTTTGTAGCCTATCCCAGCTGGCATAGGTTGCAATATTTGAATAAACACTGGACAGAGTGCCAGTCCATCACAGGGTGACCACATAAACTCACACAGACACACCAAACACACACTAGGGCCAATTTAGCATTGCCAATCCACCTAACTTGCAGACACGGAGAGAACATGCATACTCCATGCAGGGAGAACCCAGGACAGAAACCTTGGTCTCATTACTGTGAGTCAGCGGCTCTACCACTGCACCACCATGCTGCACCCATCTCTAATGTATGGTTGTAAAACCTGAATACCATGAAAACAAACAAAAAAAACTCTCAGACCACACAGAGAGAACAACGAAACTACACCTAGAAAGTGACCAGTGATGGAAATAAACTTTAGTCACTGGTGCAGGGAGGTCCCAGTTCTAACAATTGAACCAGATCATCAACAAATATATTCTTAATGCCATACATTTACAGAAAAAAAAGAGCATTGAATTCAGTTCACTGCTTAACATGCTTAACTGGGTTGTGAGAATGTGCTGATTATTGTGTTGTTTAAACCCTGCTAGATGAAATAATACCTACCTTGAAACTGGGGATACTTGATGAGGACCAGGAGTCCAAATCGCAGAGTGGTACTGGTCGTTTCAGTCCCTGCCCCAAAGAGATTTGAAATGCTGATTACCAAGTTATCCAAGTTGAACTCTGAGGCAGGATTTCCATTTTCCTTTAGAAAAACAAATTAAAGTATAGTAATGAAAATGACCATTGTAGGGGAAGGAGCACTCCTTTAATTTTAAACTCATCCATCTGTTCATCATCAAATCTGTATTGTCAAACCTTGCTTTAACTTATTCCAGTAGCACTGGCCAAAAACTCGAACAAATCTTGAATGGTGCATGAGACTCCATCAGAGGAGACACTCATATGCACATATACACGGAAAGTTTAAAGTCACCAAGTAACCTAATCTGCACATCTTCAGGATAAATGAGGAAACTGGAATAAACAAGGAGAGAGTGCAAACTCCATCTAGATGGTGAAGAGGCCAGGATTTATACCCAATGATTCTGCAGTAGAGAAGCAGTAGTACAAACCACTCTGCCATCCCAAGAGAAAAAGCAAATGTTTTCTAAATAGCATTTAACCCAGCCACAGGGGATGCACAAACCAGTGTGTTTCTTTGTGCCGGTCCCAAGCCCAGTGTCGCAGGTGGCTGGGTGCAGCACGCAATCAGCCGCCTATTTAAGGAGCCGCCGCCCTGCAATCAAGGCTGGAGTCGAGTAGGAGGTGGACAAGGCCAGTGCAGAGGGGGCGAGGAGAGGCCCGAGTGTATTGTGTGGAGAAGAGAGAGAAGGCTGAAGGAGCCAGGACTCTGGGAGACAGTGGGGATTGTGATTGGTGCACGTAAGGACTTGTATATAGTAGACTTTGTAAATAAACGTGTGGTGATGGATTGGAACGTGTCTGCCTGTCTGTGTCCGGGTCGCCTATTCCACACCAGATAAATGGGGAGGGTTAGGTCAGGAAGGGCATCTGGTGTAAAATTTTGCCAAATCAATATGCGGACAACAATACAAATTTCCATACTGGATCAGTCGAGCCCCGGGTTAACAATGACCGCCACCTGTACTATTAGCCAACAGGGTGCTGGCGGGAATTGGGCTACTGTTGGCCGAAGAAGAAGAAGAAGAAGAAGAGGGGGGAGACGTGTCCGGAGGCAGGAGGAGAGGAGGAAAGTAAAGAGAGTGGAACTGAGGGTAGGAACTTTGAATGTTGGCAGTATGACTGGTAAGGGGAGAGTATTAGTAGATATGATGGAGAGAAGGAAGGTTGATATATTGTGTGTGCAAGAGACTAAATGGAAGGGGAGTAAGGCCAGGTGGATCGGAGGTTTTTTCAAATTGTTCTATCATGGTGTGGATGGGAGGAGAAATGGCGTAGCAGTTATTCTGAAGGAACAGTATGTCAAGAGTGTTTTGGAGGTGAAAAGAGTGTCAAACAGAGTAATGATTATGAAGCTGGAAACTGGTGCCGATATTTAAGAATAAGGGGGATGTGCAGGACTGCAGTAACTACAGGGGGATAAAATTGATGAGCCACAGCATGAAGTTATGGGAAAGAGTAGAGGAAGCTAGGTTAAGAAATGAGGTGATGATTAGTGAGCAGCAGTATTGTTTCATGCCAAGAAAGAGCACCACAGATGCGATGTTTGCTTTGAGGATGTTGATAGAGAAGTTTAGAGAAGGCCAGAAGGAGTTGCATTGCGTCTTTGTGGACCTGGAGAAAGCATATGAAAGGGTGCCTTGAGAGGAGCTGTGGTATTGTATGAGGAAGTCAGGAGTGGCAGAGAAGTACGTAAGAGTTGTACAGGATATGTGACCTTGGTGAGGTCTGCGGTAGGAGTGATGGATGCATTCAAGTTGGAGGTGGGATTACATCAGGGATCAGGTCTGAGCCCTTTCCTATTTGCAATGGTGATGGACAGGTTGACAGACGAGATTAGACAGGAGTCCCCGTGGACTATGATGTTTGCTGATGACATTGTGATCTGTAGCGATAGTAGGGAGCAGGTTGAGGAGACCCTGGAGAGGTGGAGATATGTTCTAGAGAGGAGAGGAATGAAGGTCAGTAGGAACAAGACAGAATACATGTGTGTAAATGAGAGGGAGGTCAGAGGAATGGTGAGGATGCAGGGAGTAGAGTTGGCGAAGGTGGATGAGTTTAAATACTTGGGATCAACACTACAGAGTAATGGGGATTGTGGAAGAGAGGTGAAAAAGAGAGTGCAGGCAGGGTGGAATGGGTGGAGAAGAGTGTCAGGAGTAATTTGTGACAGACGGGTATCAGCAAGAGTGAAATGGAAGGTCTACAGAACAGTAGTGAGACCAGCTATGTTATATGGGTTGGAGACGGTGGCACTAACCAGAAAGCAGGAGACAGAGCTGGAGGTGGCAGAGATTCTCTTTGGGTGTGACAAGGATGAACAGGATTAGAAATGAGTGTTGATTTGGACATGTGCAGAGGAGAGATGCTGGGTATATTGGGAGAAGGATGCTAAGGACAGAGCTGCCAGGGAAGAGGAAAAGAGGAAGGCCTAAGCGAAGGATTATGGATGTGGTGAGAGAGGACATGCAGGTGATGGGTGTAACAGAACAAGATGCAGAGAACAGAAACATATGGAAGAAGATGATCTGCTGTGGCGACCCCTAATGGGAGCAGCTGAAAGAAGAAGAAAATTTAGTTTTTTTTAATGAGAGTTTACGGCAAAAACAAAATAAAAAATGAAGGTTCTCAAGTCATTCTTTAATATTTATTGCCCCACTGAGTCAGCTACTTAGTGAGCCAGAGTGGTTTTCGTAATCAATGATCTCCTGAGTGCATACTCCTGGTAGGGCCACCTGTTGAAATAAGGTAAGAGGTGAGGTCCTGACAAAGACTGACTCAAACACTCGTCCTCCCAAGGGTTCACTGAAACACATGAAACTTCCTCATCATCCTGCACACAGCTTGCTACATTGAGTCCTGACAGGAAGCGAATCCGTATTATTGAGGATTGTGCCCCCTAACAACCATCGATATCAACAACTTCTTTGCACAGGCTGTTCCTTCCATATGGACAAATGGATCATTAGCTTCATTGTCAGATCGATAGACGACCATGACTATAATATTTCTGTTTTGCAGTATAGTATGTCCTTGATGTGTGGAATCACCAAGTAAATAATTCAAGATTAATGAATTGATTGTGTTTTTGTTTAGTCTGGTAAACACAAATAACCCACACATTTATGTATCTGATATAATTATATATTTATTCTTTGAATAAGTTATTTTATTAAAATGCGTAATATAATTTGGAATTTACTGTACCCTGCAAATCAAACAAAACCTGCTAAAGTGATGTTGTGGATGTAAATGTACAATGAGAAGTCATAAAAATACATTTTCTCAATTTTCTTAATGTGATTTTAAGGTCTATCCAGCAAGCATATGGCTCAAAGCAGTAACCAGCTATGGACGGTTTAGCAGTTCATTACAGGGTTTTTCTAACCTTTGAGTCCTTTCTGGGGTTTGCTTGTGTGAAAAAAAATTGTAAAATGTCCATAAAAAAGGATTATAATGGCATAGGACCACACTAGGTGGAATGGCAGATAAGGTAGAATCAGTTGAATCATTAAAGAGGGACTTGGACAGCATACAGGCTTGAGCAGAATTGGGGCAGATGAAAAATTAATGTAAGTAAACGTAAAGTATTACATAAAGGATGTAGAAATGTTGTATCATGATTAGTTGTCAGGTAACTCATCATGGATTAAGCTATTTTTAAAGTCTTGGACTCCATTTTGTGTAAGTGTTGTTAGCACTGCTCCCGTGTTTCCAGGGGTGCAGTAATCAGGGTGACAGGATAAAAGGACGGCTGGAAGTTCCTTTCTCTATCTGGTCTGGGGATTAAAAAAAAAAAAAAAAACTAAAAGAAATTCTGGTTTTGCTTCTCGTGTGATTCATTTGGTTTGACCTCTTTCTCTATCCTTGACTTTTATTCTAATCTCTCATTAAGGGTTCATTGTTATTTATTGAGTGATGTAAAACTTGAAAGTACCATTTTTGAAAAGGACCTGGGAGTCATAGTGGATTCATCACTATCAACATCCACAGTGTGAGGAAGCAATCAAGTAGGCTAGCAGGATGTTAGGTTATCTATCATGAGGTGTGATGTATGAGTACTTAAGTTATATAACACAGTAATGAGGTCTCATCTGGAGTCCACGGGCTACTGGAAAGACATAGCAGAGTCAGAGAAAGTATAGTGAAGAGCAACTAGGTTGATTCCAGGACTGAGCGGTATGAAGAAAGATTAACGGAGTTGAACCTTTTCAGTTTAAGCAAACCAAGATGAAGAGATGACATGACTTAAGAGGATCCAGGTTGTTATATTAAAATAAATTCAACAACAACACAGTTGGAAGCTTGTTAAGGGTAAATTTTGCAAAAATGTAAGAAAGTACTTCTTCACACAGAGAATCATAAACATATGGAATAAATTACTAAGTAGTGCTTTGGATAGAAAAACTTTAGAGACCTTCAAAACTCGAGTTGATGGACAAATTAGGTGGATAGGATTGGAAAGTTCTGTTGGGCTGAATGACCACTTCTCATGAAAATTATTCTGTTTAAATTGTATAAGACACACTAATGTTTATTCCAGCAACCCATTCAAGTCTTTGGTATAAATATCACCCTACCACGAGAAAGCCCACATAGACAAGTATGATTGCTAGAAAGACAACATACAGTATTCACTGGGATGTCAGCCTAGTCCCCTTGATTAAGGGGGGCAGCAGTGCTAGGTATTGCAGTACTCTCTTTTGCTCATATTAGTCAGCAGCACCTTAGTGAATTATAAACATTTCCCAAGAAATTTAAGTTTTTAGTTTAATTGTACAATCCATAAATTATAATGACTTGAAATTATAGAGCAGGCATGGTTGCAAGACTCAAAACCTTGTATCCTAGTATAAAAACACAGGACATGAGAAATTTGATAAAATGAAATGGAGACCATTCATTTCATCAAGCTTATTTGGAAGCTAATAGCTATGTCATAAAAGGACTCCACTCTGTTTAAGACAAAAAGACGGTCAGGATTAAGAACACTAGTGCTTAATAAATTACAATGATTCCACATAGGTAAACCAGCTTCGGTGTAACTGCCTCAGCTCAGTGTTCATTTCTCTTGACTTGTACAACCTTCAGCTTTACTCACCTGTTTCATTCTGATGAGGAAGTTGTCAATATAATCCCTTGGGCTGTCAACTACTAGTGTCTCTTTGTGCTTTTCAACTTGAGTCTTGATAAATTTAATTAATTGTTCTGCATTCTCCAAAATTCTGTTGTAGACTCCAGGCATGATATTCATAAGTTTTGGAAAAATGTTGTACAACTAAATGAAACAAGAAGAAAAAGATTTTAACACATCAAAGAATATTTATTCCTCATACTGACGCACAATTCTACCTTATGTATGATAGAGAGGAACCAAATGAACAATGTATTATTTCTGAAAGCCTGTTTATTTCGATAAAAAGTTTTGGATGCAAGGAAATTAATTGAAATAAAAGTTTTCCTGGATATGTGACCTGGAAATTTTCCAGATTACGTCTTACTGTGTTTATGTGATATGACAATTTTTGGAGTCACCATTTGTGAACATCTTCTCATATTCTGTTTACACGCGTTTTATGTTAAGTTTGTTTTGGAGAACATGTTGATTTAGCTCTCTATGTGAAAAACAATTAAAAATAACTGCAAAAAATCTATGCAAGTGAATGGTTTTTACATCAAGCATTTAATTTTTATTTTCCTTATTGTAAGATGTATTGGCTTATCAAGAAATTTATATTTATGATTGTTTTAATTTATTTTAAGCAATCTTGAAAGGTAAATTTTGCTTACTTCCACTGGCAGTTTTTATTTATTTATTTATTTTCACTTTTTGCATATTTATTTTTTGCAGTGATTTTTAAAAAGATTTCAGCATAAGGCTGCAAGTCTACAAAACATGAACCAAATACATTATGAAAGCACTATATATACTGAAAAATTGTCACTGTTATAAACAAGGTGTCATCTGGTTAGCCCTAGAAAAGACGAAAAGACATTTAACACAAATAAAGGCTTAAACAAAAGACAGGTGTTAGTCATGCATGTCAAAATTTAACAACAACAACAACAACAACATTTATTTATATAGCACCTTTTCATACAAAAAGTAGCTCAAAGTGCTTTACATAATGAAGAGAAGAAAAATAAAAGACAAAATAAGAAATTAAAATAAGACAACATTAGTTAACATAGAAAGGAGTAAGGTCCGATGGCCAGGGTGGACAGAAAAAACAAAAAAAAACTCCAGAAGGCTGGAGAAAAAAATAAAATCTGTAGGGGTTCCAGGCCACGAGACCGCCCAGTCCCCTTTGGGCATTCTACCTAACATAAATGAAATAGTCCTCTTTGTAGTTCGGGTTTTTTCACGGAGTCACTTGATGCTGATGGTCATACAGACTTCTGGCTTTTAATCCATCCATCATTGTTGAACATCATGGTGCTTTGGGTAGATGGTGGTGGCGCACGCCACCACCAACAGGACACCGGAAAAGGAAACAGAAGAGACAGTAGGGGTTAGTACAGTTTTTGAATGAATAGTTATTATAATGAATTGGATATACAGAGTATCAGGATTAAATTACAGTGAAGTTATGAGAAGGCCATGTTAAAATAATGTGTTTTCAGTAGTTTTTTAAAGTGTTCCACTGTATTAGCCTGGCGAATTCCTACTGGCAGGCTATTCCAGATTTTAGGTGCATAACAGCAGAAGGCCGCCTCACCACTTCTTTTAAGTTTTAAACCTAAGCATAAGGCAAAGATCACCACTGAACCATAACAAAATATTGATTTCTCTGACTAAGTAAATTGCAGGTCTTATATTTAATTATAATCTGCAGTGCCATCTTATAGCAAGGTGTTTATGATGTCATAGGTCACCTGATCTGTGTGTCACATGCCTAACAATGCCCATGGCAACATAAAGAAGAAGGCACTGTCCACAAGAAAAATCCACATAATGATGGAATACACGAGGAATATCAAATAAAAGTAAATAAAAATTTGATACTTTTTATGAAACTTCCCATGGGCTCATCACCTATGGGAGGGGCCAAGGAGGTCGGGTGCAGTGTGAGTTGGGTGGTGGCCGATGGCGGGGACCTTGGCAGTCCGATCCTCGGCTACAGAAGCTGGCTCTTGGGACGTGGAATGTTACCTCTCTGAAGGTGAAGGAGCCTGAGCTAGTGCGCAAGGTTGAGAGGTTCCGGCTAGATATAGTCGGGCTCACATTGACGCACAGCTTGGACTCTGGATCCAATCTCCTTGAGAGGGGCTGGACTCTCTACCACTCTGGAGTTGCCCCCGGTGAGAGGCGCCGAGCGGGTGTGGGTATACTTATTGCTCCCCGACTTGGAGCCTGTTCATTGGGGTTTACCCCGGTGGACCAGAGGGTAGCCTCCCTCCGCCTTCAGGTTGGGGGACTTGTCCTAACTGTTGTTTGTGCGTATGCACCGAACAGCAGTCTGGAGTACCCACCCTTTTTGGAGTCCCTGGAGGGGGTGCTAGAGGGCATACCTTCTGGGGACTCCCTCGTACTGCTGGGAGACTTCAATGCTCACGTGGGCAATGACAGTGAGACCTGGAAGGGGTGTTTTGTTATTGGACTTCTGTGCTCATCATGGATTGTCCATAACGAACACCATGTTCAAGCAAAAGGGGTGTTCATATGTGCACTTGGCACCAGGACACCCTAGGCCTCAGTTCGATGAACGACTTTTTTTTTTTTTTTATATTTTTATTTTATTAATTTTCATTGTAATCATTCCATACAAATAGATCAATTTATAACCCAACAAAATTGAAGACAAAACAAACCCCACCCCTGAGATGATGAACGACTTTGTGGTCGTGTCATTGGACTTGCGGCCACATGTCTTGGACATAGTGATGGGCTGCTCGATACTCAGGTTTCGACACTGTGTCGAGCTTTCGAAGCACTGGAGATCGAAGCGCCGCTTCGAGGCTTGCTTCAAATGCGCCCGTCACGTGATTTTGAGTCACGCTTGCGTAATGACGTCATTGATATCTGCGCAGTCAGCAGTCGATTTGGTCATTCACTAGTCTGTTAAAGTGCTTTGGCTCAAAGCGTAAAAGCGGTTGTTTTTGCTACAGCGATAAGGTTCACTAACCCGAGATCAAATCCTAATTTAGGCTCGCATATGTTAAAATAAGGATTTTGTATAAAACAGTTAAGTAGTGCTTATCTGAAAGTTAACAAATATATTTTGGAGACATTATGAACGATTTACATGGGGCACCTTTTTCCTTGGTGTGGAATCGTGTCCACCTAGAATCTGTAACAAATTAATGAGCATATTTTGCGTAAGGTAGCACGTATTATAACAATCCAGAATCTACTCTACGCCATGTCGATCATATCAGAGAGGCCAAGAAACGCTTCACTAAAGCCGACGTGGTCATTACACCAGCATATGCGCAAGGCACTGCTCAATAAACGTTTTTACTATTCAGTGATTCCCAGATCTGTAGCTGATTTGTATTACTGATTTCCAAAAAGCAATGTGAGCAAAAGCGTGTGCTGCATAACTAATCACAACTGTCTTCTGCAATTTTAGGAAAGCTTCGGGAGTTCTGCGTTAATGAGACAAAAACGTTGTAAAGAAACTTTGCGAATTCATCCAGAGGTGAACATAAAGATCACTCAAGTACTGACAAGAATGAGCAGCTGGATAAGCACATCTGGAGCCAAACTTTCAAAAAAGCACCTGACTTTGTCAGCAACATCCTTTCCTTCTGAATGCATCTTATCAAAGGCTGCGCCGGGGGGTAAATAAGTAATCTTCCGAACTGCAGCTCAACGGAGTAAATCATTGATGTAAATAAAATTATTGAAAGATTAAGCTTTTGTCGTTTCTGTATTCTTAAACCATCTTCCAGTCCCACAATCCCCCGCAGTCACTGTCACATTTAACGTTACCTGCTCCTCACCTGTCGTGTCACCCAAAGCATCAACACTCAGTTTCATTCCAGGCTTTACCGTTCTTCCTTTCATAGACATAAAATAAGACACACATTCCCTCTACATACGTGTCCAATAATAATAGTAAACTGGCAGGAACGAGAAAAAGCACAAGATGGGAATATTCATGACAAGAGCCTCGGCATCAGGGTGAGGATGTGCCTTGTCACCCATTACGTGAGCTCGTCTGTCACCCTTCAGTTGCACTGGCACACCTTACACTCTGGGGCAATTGCAATGGAGAATACCGACAATGTACACCTTCAGAAGTGGAATAAATCGACTGTATAAGTAGAACATTTCAGATAAACTATGAATTTTGTTAATCATAAACAATGCAACATAACTATTATATGTGTTGTTACTTTTTATTTATTCTCACCAAACGTTACATATCTACATGGGAAATGAACATGGGTAATATGTTTATAATCATTCTCACTAAAATGCACTGTCAAAATATATTAATGAGCAAACTGAGACCCATTGGCCTTTAGGAAATATCAAAAAGCGTATGCGCTGTCATTTAGGACAGAATGCATTGTTAACGTCACGCACTCTCTACTGACGCGATGTCACGAAAAAAAAGAAACAGCACAGTCCGTGCAAACTCATCACCTCCTTGGTTTTTGACCTTATGATTGTCAACATCAAATCAATAAAGTCATTTTAAGAAGATGACAAGTCTGCTATAGTCAGTTCAATTAACGCTCCTTTTAAAAAAATTGCTTATACCGAATATAAATCAGAATCTCAATGATGCGGGACTCGCGAGTAGTAACGAATAATATATGACACTGAGAAATTGTAATTCCTAATAACGGGAACAAGTAAAAACTATGATTTCCTAAAACGGACACTGTAAATGTAGGCATTTCAATAAATAATTTAGGAGACTTGTGTGTGCATTTTAATACCAATTTAAGAACTACATAGGCTACCTGTTGTACTATAAACGCTACCTCAAGCAGCACTTAACAGAAAATAGTCTAACAGGACAATGACTGACTGAAACGAAGATGCTGCGCCTCTACAATAAAGGTTCACACTGTCATTCTGCATGTTTAGAAGGCGCTGATTGGCTGAAACTGTTTATAGAGAATTGTCTTAAATTGGTGGTGCCGTATAGCAATCAGAAATGAAAAGACACATTTAGGCATGCTGGACAGTAGTTTGTTTTTCTACAATACAAATTCAGTACGACACCAGGGTCTCCAAACACACAAATATGAAGCTTATTATGTTTTACAGTGAAACTCTTTACATACACAATATAATTAGGGACGTGTGCCCCCTGCCCGTCTACGGCGGCCCAATCTTCCCTCGACAGCTCGATTCGCTCACTATCCGTCCAAGCCTAAAATATTGTTAAATGGAGGAATTGAAAAAAACCTTTAACAAGTGGAGGATCGACGACGCGAACCGCTGGTGTTTTTACCGAGAGACAGTTGCAATACCATTGAGCCACCTAATCAGGATAATCAACGAGCTTCGCACAACTGAACTACTACTACTGTTCTTACTGCGGCGGATGTGGAAATATGTTGTTTGACATATACACGTTAAATTGGTTTAATTGACACGAGAGTATCATTGTTGTATTCTCCTAATGAAGACAAAAAAATTATATTAATAGATTTATACTATATGACGTACGGTTTTGAACAAAATTAAGCGTTCCATAAAAAGGTTGCACGATTTACCTAATCTTTTTATATATATAAAGTTGATATATGACAATATATCTTTGACACTATGTATCAGACAAAGGAAATCACAGCAAACCACAAGAACAATAATTACTTCTCAGCAACTACCTGAATTGTAGTTTAACTATATTAAGTGAAGTGTGTAATGTCAATACGAATTACAAAATATAACTAGAGAGTTAAGTGTCAGATAGACTCTCAAAATATAGAGGTCAATGCCTTTGAGTGTGCTGAGGTTTCACAAAGATTCAGTAACCAGTGACCATGTCTGCTCGAGGCTTCGAAGCCCTATCATGATCCAATCTCTGTACTACACATGTCTGAGGCTTCAGAGCTCCGTCATGAGCTCAGTACTACGCATGTCTGAGGCTTCAAATCCCCGTTTGAAGCCCGTCATGACGCAATCTCAGTAGTACTACGCATGTCTGAGGCTTCAAATCCCCGTTCGAAGCCCGTCATGACGCAACCTCAGTAGTACTACACATGTCTGAGGCTTCGAATCTGCTCGAGGCTTCGAAGCCTCAGTTACCCCAGTGCGCATGTCTGAGGCTTCGAATCTGCTCCACGCTTCGAAGCCTCAGTTAACCCAGTGCGCATGTCCGAGGCTTCGAATCTGCTCCACGCTTCGAAGCCTCAGTTAACCCAGTGCGCATGTCAGAGGCTTCGGTGTCCCGTCACGATCTCAGTACAGTACTCAGCATGTCTGAGGCTTCGGCACCCCATCAGGATGCAATCTCAGTACTACGCATGTCTTCTCAGTGCTTCGAACCGCAATGCATGGGGGCGGGACATTTCCACTCCTCATGTCAGCTTACTGCTTCGACCCGAGAGTTAGGAAGTTATATTAATTACATTACACTGCATATTCCACCACCAGGTTACAAAATTTCAACAGAGTTGTGATTGGTGAAACAAATCTTTCTGGATCATCAACACAACTGAAATTATTGTGCAGTACATTACTTAGTGTCAAAATATAAAATGACAAATTTTGCATATTAAAATGCTGACTATTAGAATGCATAAGAACAGCTGTACTAATATGGTTCAAAACACTTCCTTCACCATAATACTCTGGCCGTTCTCATAAATATTCCAGTCTCTGTGTTGCACTGCCTCACTTCTATAGTGAACAGTGTTATGCGTGTATTCACTGAATATAGAAATCAACATATATATATATATATATATATATATATATATATATATATATATATATATATATATATATTTTGCAGCTGGAGATCCACAAAGGGAGAAAAAATGTATCATGTATCATAAAGTAGTTTTTATTCCTGAGCTTTCAACCCCTGCCAGGGGTCTTCATCAGAGGATAATGCTTAGACTTGCAAGAATCAAAGGCAATATATAGCAAAACATTATGTGGATGGGGGGTGGCTAAATCAGTGTGATGGGGGGGGGGGTATTGGGTGTACAGTTTATTTATTATGAACATGTTCTTCTTAAGTTTTCATATGCTGGATTTACGTCCAAGTGTCTGTTGATGGCGTTCTCATTTGATAGCCAAGATTCGGCCAGCTCTCTGCCTCTTTTAGTACTGGCCTTAAATTTGACTTGTACATTGTCCCAGTTAAATGTATGTCCTGTCTTTTTGAAGTTTGTCCTATGTATACTGCTGAGCAAGAACTGCGTGGAATACTATAAACTGCGTTTCGTGTTTCTGCTATCGATTTCTTGTTTTTAGCATTAAAGAGGACCGTGCGCAGATTGTTCGTGGGTTTGTGTGCTATTCTGACGTCTGACTTGGCCAGGATGCCCGCTGTACCTTCTGACACACTGTGGTGATAAGGGAGTGAGTGCCAGGTAGGGTGGGGGTTCTGATTCAGTTCAATTGTTTGCTGAGTTTTTTGGCGTCTTCTGTGTAAGCTCCGATTAATGAATGTTTTTGAGTATCCGTTTGAAGTGAAAAGATGGAAGAGATAGTGTCTCTCATTCATTTTTGTTTCCTTCGTATTACAGTGGGTGTGGACTCTTCTGAATAGAGTTTTAACACAGCTTCGTTTATGAGATACCGGGTGGTTGCTGGTGAAGTGTAATATCTTGTTTGATATTCTATATGTTCTATTTACTGTGTTATATGTTGTTTTTATACTGTTTGCTACGATATCACTGTTTCTGTCCCTTCTCATAACTATTCCTTTTCTTCCTCAGGTTCATTATTACTGCTATAATTACTGCATTAATGTTCAATATGTCTGTCAGTCAGTCAGTCATTGTCCAACCTGCTATATCTAAACACAGGGTCACGGGGGTCTGCTGGAGCCAATCCCAGCCAGCACAGAGCGCAAGGCAGGAACAAATCCCAGGCAGTATGCCAGCCCACCGCAGGACACACACATACACCAAGCACACACTAGGGACATGTTAGGATCTCCAATGCACCTAACCTGCATGTCTTTGGACTGTGGGAAGAAACCGGAGCACCCAAAGGAAACCCACGCAAACACGAGGAAAACATGCAAACACCACGCAGGGAGGAGCCGGGAAATTAACCCGGGTCTCCTTACTGTGAGGCAGCAGTGTGATAAAGATGTATCTAATGAAAATATGTGTCTTGTTTCATGTGTATGATGAAATGGTAGATCTAGCTAACGTAGAGGGTTTCATTAGTTGTATTAGCTATATTATGTTACAATAGGTAAACTGCAGGTCTTGTACTTTGAACGTTAGGTGATATACGTGTATCAAGTCTTATTTGCGCATGCTTCGAGATAAATGATTAGTATGGGCTGCTCTTACGGTAAACAAGAATAAATGTTTCTGGCAAAGACAGATTTTTTTTAAAATTACTATAAATATGGATAGCTGCCTGCTCTTTGTTTCCAGTGCATTAGTAGATCTTCATGTCGGCGTCTGTATCAATCGATGAAGAGTCTACAGCGTCGTCATTAACAAGGCTAACATGGGGTGAAGTAATTGACAGTGCTGATAAAAGTAACACACGTATCTCAGTGACATTTGGCTTTACCTCCCCTTCATCATCTCACGTGCACTTTTAAACAAGCTTCAAGGTGTCGTTTTGAAACATTTGTGCGTCAAAAGCTCAGCGTCTCATTTCCAATGCACGTGATGATGTGGATGTGTAGCGCCAGTTCGTATCAGTATAGTTATTGCAAAATTTAGTGACAGTTAGTGATGGACCAATCGCATTTCCACGAGGTGTAGTCTAGTTTGGTTGAAGAGTTTAATTCAAATACTGATATATGCTGGTTTTACATTGGAATTAGAATATGAATGTACATTATGCAGATTAAATTCCCGATTAGAAGTCTAACACAAACCAGGTTTTCAAGGAGCATTGCCGCATAATCGGAACTATCAATCAAACGCATCAGGCAACGGAAATCTGCAATCCCCAGACAGATGCTGACCAGGTTTGTTATTGAACATGAGACCTGGCGCTGTCCGACTGGCGTAATTGTTCAAGCCACCGTTACGCATACATTTACTTCTAAACAACGGTAATCCGTGCTGGCGCCTAACGTAACTAGTCAACGTTGATCCGATTACTGCAGAATAATTACTTGCTAAGTGTATGTCGATTTACAATGCTTGACATTATTGCCAATTATAATTTTTGCCTTCAAAGGTGTATATCACAACTTCATAGAGATTCGGTATTCGTCCACAATGCTCTAAGAGTTTACTGTTAAAATGTGCTGTTAATACAAATGGCCAGGAGGTGTCCCTAGAGAGGTGAGTGTCAAATGCTTCGAAGCTTCGATACGATTTCCGACACAATTGCTTCAAACGTGTTCATGCTTCATGAGGCTTCACTCCGCCCATCACTACTTGGACACTCGGGTGAAGAGAGGGGCGGAGCTGTCAACTAATCACCACCTGGTGGTGAGTTGGCTTCGATGGTGGGGGAGGATGCCGGTCAGGCGTGGTAGGCCCAAACGTGTTGTGAGGGTCTGCTGGGAATGTCTGGCAGAGCCCCCTGTCAGAAGTAGCTTCAACTCCCACCTCCAGCAGAACTTCGACCACATCCCGAGGGAGGTGGGGGACATTGAGTCCGAATGGGCCATGTTCCGTGCCTCTATTGTTGAGGCAGCTGACCAGAGCTGTGGCCGTAAGGTGGTCGGTGCCTGTCATGGCGGCAATCCCCGAACCCGTTGGTGGACACCGGTGGTGAGGGATGCCGTCAAGCTGAAGAAGGAGTCCTACAGGACCCTTTTGTCCTGTGGGACTCTGGAGGCAGTTAATAAGTACCGGCAGGCCAAGCGGAATGCGGCTTTGGTGGTTGCTGAGGCAAAAACTCGGGCGTGGGAGGAGTTTTTTGAGGCCATGGAGAAAGACTTTCAGACGGCTTCGAGGAGATTCTGGTCCACCATCCGGCGTCTCAGGAAGGGGAAGCAGTGCAGTGTCAACACTGTATATGGTGGGTATGGTGCGCTGCTGACCTCGACTCGGGACGTTGTGGGTCGGTGGGGGGAGTACTTCGAAGACCTCCTCAATCCCATTAACATGCCTTCCAATGAGGAAGCAGAGCCTGGGGACTCAGAGGTGGGCTCCCCCATCTCTGGGACTGAGGTCACCGAGGTGGTCAAAAAACTCCTTGGTGGCAGGGCCCCGGGGGTGGATGAGATACGCCCGGAGTTCCTCAAGGCTCTGGATGTTGTAGGGCTGTCTTTGTTGACACGCCTCTGCAACATCACATGGACATTAGGGACAGTGCCTCTGGATTGGCAGACCGGGGTGGTGGTCCCCCTCTTTAAGAAGGGGGATCGGAGGGTGTGTTCCAACTACAGAGGGATCACACTCCTCAGCCTCCCTGGAAAAGTCTATTCAGGGGTCCTGGAGAGGAGGGTCCGTCGGATAGTCGAGCCTCGGATTCAGGAGGAACAGTGTGGTTTTCGTCCTGGTCGCGGAACAGTGGACCAGCTCTATACCCTTAGCAGGGTCCTGGAGGGTGCATGGGAGTTTGCCCAACCAGTCTACATGTGTTTTGTGGACTTGGAAAAGGCATTCGACCGTGTCCCTCGGGGAATCCTGTGGGGGGTGCTCCGGGAGTATGGAGTACCGGACCCCCTGAGAAGGGCTGTTCGGTCCCTGTACGATCGGTGCCAGAGCTTGGTCCGCATTGCCGGCAGTAAGTCGAACCCGTTTCCAGTGAGAGTTGGACTCCGCCAGGGCTGCCCTTTGTCACCGATTCTGTTCATAACTTTTATGGACAGAATTTCTAGGCGCAGCCAAGGCGTTGAGGGGGTCCGGTTTGGTGGGCTCAGGATTGGGTCACTGCTTGTCCTGTTTGCTTCATCAGGCCGTGATCTTCAGCTCTCTCTGGATCGGTTCGCAGCTGAGTGTGAAGCGGCTGGGATGAGAATCAGCACCTCCAAATCCGAGACCATGGTCCTCAGCCGGAAAAGGGTGGAGTGCCCTCTTAGGGTTGGTAGCGAGATCCTGCCCCAAGTGGAGGAGTTCAAGTATCTCGGGGTCTTGTTCACGAGTGAGGGAAGAATGGAGCGCGAGATCGACAGGCGGATCGATGCGGCATCCGCAGTAATGCGGGCGCTGCATCGGTCTGTCGTGGTGAAAAAGGAGCTGAGCCGCAAGGCGAAGCTCTCAATTTACCAGTCGATCTATGTTCCTACCCTCACCTATGGTCATGAGCTATGGGTAGTGACCGAAAGAACGAGATCGCGAATACAAGCGGCTGAAATGAGTTTCCTCCGCAGGGTGTCTGGGCTTTCCCTTAAAGATAGGGTGAGAAGCTCAGTCATCCGGGAGGGGCTCAGAGTAGAGCCGCTGCTCCTCCGCATCGAGAGGAGTCAGATGAGGTGGCTCGGGCATCTGATCAGGATGCCTCCTGGACGCCTCCCTGGTGAGGTGTTCCGGGCACGTCTAACCGGGAGGAGGCCCCGGGGAAGACCCAGGACATGCTGGAGGGACTATGTCTCTCGGCTGGCCTGTGAACGCCTCGGGATTCTCCCGGAAGAGCTAGAAGAAGTGGCCGGGGAGAGGGAAGTCTGGGCATCTCTGCTCAAGCTGCTGCCCCCGCGACCCGACCTCGGATAAGTGGGAGACAATGGATGGATGGATGGATGGATGGATGGATGGATGGATGGATGGGCTGGCACCCTGCCCGGGATTGGTTTCTGCCTTGAGCCCTGTGTTGGCTGGGATTGGCTCCAGCAGACCCCCGTGACCCTGTGTTCGGATTCGGCGGGTTGGATAATGGATGGATGGATATTACTAATATAGTTTTTGTTATTTATAAACTTAAGATGACAAGAGGTTGAGAACCGTAGTATTAGAGCACATGAACTTTACAGATTTCTAATATATATAGACCTGTGGTCTGCAGTATTTTTAGACATTTTCAACTAATCTAGTTTTTTTTTTCATCTTTGTTATATTTATCTTTTGTATTCTGTGTTGTTATTGTGTGTCACACCAATACTGTCAAGACAAATTCCTAGCACACATCTGTGTACATTGACCAAAAAATGAATTCTGAGATAGTATGTTCAAGAATAAGTATGCATCGCCATCTATAGGTTTAATGTACAAAATACAGAAAAATCTAAGGTCTAACGTAGCCTCCAAATAAGTATAGCCAACTTGCCAAACTTCATCACCTAGTGTTTTGCTTTCATCTGATATTGGAGAAGTCATCCAGAAGCCTAGCAGGATTCTCCCCTGCAATGTCTAAAAGTCACTAACACCGCTAGAATTTGTTTTTAGTTACTATTACGTGAGAATTTTAATACTGCATTTTTTTTTTCTGGCAAGTGGAAATCATTTTGCATTGAACTGGATGTCCATAATGTATGCTTAATTAATTTAATAGTGGCATAGACTATAAATACAGTGGTTTGCTGGAGATCCAGTTATGATAAAAACCCTTATTTACTTATTTAATAAAAATCATGTTGAAAATGCATTAAATTATATACCAAAGAATCTTACAATGTGTGTAAGACAAATGTGAGTTGTGAAACGTATATTTGGCGTTTACTATTAGAATATAATTTTTTTTTTTTTTTTTTCCAAAATGCAATGCAATGCAGAAATCGGCGCAAGTAACAAAACAGCGTCGCCAGACTAGTGTTCCTTAGGCATAAACCTGTTACACGGCAAAAATCCCGTGACACTCTTCCCCTCCGATTCAAGTCAATCATTTCGAATATGTTCGATTATATGAACAATAATCTGAAACTTTTTTCTTCAGCTCCTTAATATTATAAACTAATATAAACTCTCATCATTTCATTATTTACTCCTTTTATTTTCAACTGACCTCTGTTCTTCTGATAAATGGTCCAGTTAATAAGTAAGCCACTAGCACAAAAATGCAGGGTTGTGAAAGATGAAACCGATAGCCCAGCGCAAATTATGTCAGTCGTTACCAATAAAAGGACACCTATCAAAACAATAACAATGTGTTTAAAAAGAGAATTAACCACTGCCGATATACCTTAGTCGTTTACAGTGAGAAATGTACCGATACCGTTGGAATATGTAGCTTCCTTCACCGTTAGCACTCTGCCATTATCTTTTACCACTGAGCATTCACAAATAACCAAGAACTAACTATTACATTTTAAGACGTATGACAGCGCAAACATTTAGGCCTACTGTGTTGTAAAACGTGTGTTATTTGACCTCCCTACATTCAAATATTTGAAATATAATAGTAGTAACACTTTTAAAATAAGAACGAAACCACGGAGTTTTAAAATTACCATAAATATTATTCTGTAAATTAAATCACATATTGTTGTGGCGTAACGTTAGACGATCAGCTTACTATTGAAACAGTAACACGTTAACAACAAACGATATAACAGACATAAAACTATAATAGATGTCAGCATTCAGAAAAGCGAATGCTTCATCTATTAATAGCATAATACATATTTCATTGTTAAATTGTAGGCGGCACACTTTAATATTGTACCTCTTTGTACTTAAATAATAAATATAACAAGGTATATGTTATCACTTGTGTATAATTCTAAAATTTACTAAGTAGATTCAGTAGACGAAACTTTAAATGCAATGTGTTCCTTTACCAAGAAAACGAATCAATTTCACATTACAAGAAAGAAAGAAAGAAAGAAAGAAAGAAAGAAAGAAAGAAAGAAAGAAATTGTAACGATCTGGCCAAATCGGATCTTGAGAAGAGCCGTGGAGATGGAGCTGTTCAGAATGCCGCCGAAGTGGGCAGGCTAAGCAAGGGGGGTGGGGTTTCTGAGAGACCGGAGTTCAGTCAGCAGGAGGACGGACTTACATGCTGCCTTCCGTTGAGCGAAGTACTGTGGGTAGCAGGATAAAGAGAAAGCATTGTTGTTTTCACTGTCTGTTTAATTATTTGCAGTTCACAAACTTAAAGAGTTCTTTAGAAATTGTGTGCGTCAAGCGAAGCAACACCACACACTGTCATATGTACAGTTATATCTGCAAAATAAAGGTTTGGATTTGAAATCTACCTTCCAAGTGTTTTAATGGACACTCAACTGCGAATGTCAACTATTCCTGCACAACCGGAAGAAGTCCTTTAGTTGTTTCTCTATTTCAGGAGCTTTATCTGCCATTGTCAATTTAAAGCAGCAAATGGGATGCTGAGGGGTGTGGATTTGAGGATGAAAATTGTAAGCCAAGGGGAACTGACGCGTTTTTTCAGTTGGAAAGACTGATGTCTACGAGTCAGTCTGTGCGTGTTTGTTTGTTTGTGTGTGTGATTGCGAGTGTGAGTGTTGTGAGCCAGGCGATGCAATTTCTGCTGTACGGACTTGGAGGGTACGGGACTGTGACAAGTAAAAACATCCCTCGCACTACAAGTCTTTAAAATTAGGAGGCTGTAAGATCAGGTTAATTCAGCAAAAGACTAAATGCGGAGTTAAGGTGTCTCCAGCCGCCGTAACATTGGGATAATTGTAAACACTTATCGGTTCATTTATTGCTTCTTGAATGTTTGCTTAGAAGAAGAAAAACGAATAAATAAATCTACCAATTACTGCACAATACACAGCCCGTTCATTACAGTATTGTAACAGTCTGAAAAAAATTGCCACTGAGACAGTGCGTCCTTAAAGGTCATTAAAAAGAAAAAAAAGTGGGGCTGCTTGGATTGCTGTGAAAAGGGACGAGCAGAAGAGACACATCTGCCACTCTTAAATAAACAGCCTCTGGGGGGTGGGACAATGTAAGGAAGTTCTGTTTTTTTATATAAAGTTATTAGAGTGTGTTTTTTTTTTCTGGTGGGTTGTTCTAGGCCTGTTTTTTTTCCTGTGTACGTTTGCTTTTTGCCAGTTTAGGCGGAACAGAAAAAAAACTTTTGTGTTTTTTTTTTTTTTTGACAACTACCCCCACTTGCCTGTGTGGAATATCACAGCATCTTAGAATAATAACAGGGACATCAATTCAAGGCAGCTGAACAGGTTTGATTTTGACTAGAGGGGCGTGTAATGTGGGAGTCGGCACACCAGCGCAGGGGGGCGTATCTGTAGAAGGAAACTTCAAGGTACGCACTCCACAGTGTCTAAGGTGCGCTGATAAAGGCTGAAAGTTGTCCTGTCTGCAGCTCATATCCAACCTCAAGGGCCTCCCGGACACTCTCCAGTACTTAAACCTCCTGAAGTGTCCATTTTCACAGTTGCCGTGTAAGCATGGAGCTTTTCGGTACTCTGCTTCTAACCGCGATCGTCCTGTGTCTGCTTTATATGTTTTTACCGAAAGACTCTTCTCGATACGCGAAGATGCCACCTGGTCCGACCCCGCTTCCAGTCATCGGTAACCTGCTGCAAGTAAATGGCAAAACTCCTTTTATGAGTTTTTTAAAGGTAAATGAGATAGATTGATAAAGGTTTAAACAACTAATTACTCGCACGAGTTAACTCTGTCGCTCACTAGCACTCCCTCATTTATTTCACTGCGCAGCTCAGTGACACGTATGGACCAGTGATGACGGTGCACCTGGGAGGACATCGCGCTTTAGTTCTGGTCGGATACGAAGCGGTGCAAGAGGCTCTGGTGCAGCACGCCGACGTTTTCGCTGGCAGAGCGCAGTTTCCACTGCTGTTACGGCTTCTGAGAGGTTTCGGTAGGTGAAGTGATTTATTAACATCAGTGGCTGAACCGGTGGTTCGCCCCATTGTTTTGGCTTCTTCATTTTCCTCCTCCTATCTATTTACTGTTCCAGACTCAGTGCCGATATTCCAAATTCTTTGTAGCTTGAAGTGGTGTAAAGATGAGATCAGGTAGGGTTCCCTTTGGAGGTGCCCTGATATACATCAAACATTCACAGAGTGGGGCGTGCGTTGTGAGAAATGCCGGTAAGCCTAACGGCAGGACGGGGAATTACTAGCCCAGAATACCAGCGAGTGCTCTCTAAAAAGTAAAGGTGCCAGAGTTGTTGTTCAGAGCGATAGGGGAACAATTTTTGGATCCCATCCATATGAAGGTTCCAGAAAGAGTCTTTATTTATATTGTAGCGGCGGACGGTACTGACGTCCCAGGAGGCTCAGTGGTGCTGCACCTGAAGTTTGACTGTTAATTTTAATTTCTTTTACGTTGGGTTTCAAACAGTTGTGTAACTTTGATTTATAGCATTTGGCAATTGGTGTGTTTTTATTGAAGTTTAAAGTGGGGGATCGAGTTTGCGTATTACCACTAACTGATGCTGCTTGGTGAATGAAGGGGGGTAATTTGAATATTGCAGTTTACTGTAATTGTATTGCATGCCCAGTATTGGCTGCCACCAAGTGTCCCGGGGGAGGTACTGAGGAGCTCATGGCTGCTCCCCCGGAACATAAGTAGAAAGGGCATCCTGGCCAGGCATGGGACCCAGTCATCCGCCACATTGCCCCTCTCTCAGATGAGCCCCGTCTTCGGCACGTCCTGTGAGGGCCGGTCCTCTCCAGGATAGGGAGTTGGCGTCCTTAGATCCATGGCTCCGCCCTGTGGAAATATAATTAACAGGTCTGGGGGTGCTGCCCCGACGTCTCTGCTAGTCAGACGTCCTCTCTGAACAACGCCTCCAGATTTGGCCACAGTTGTAGCACGGCCGACCCCCTCCAGCTCGACACTTGCGGGAGCGGAAGCAGGCAGGAAACCCCTGCCCCTTCGCCCATTCGGCTGAGGGCTCATGGCGTCTCCGCCCCTCGGCAGCGTAGCCCTCCCATGCCCTCATACTGACAGGCTTACGCTGTGCTCTGTCAGGAGTTCCCGGTTTTTTCTTCTGGGTCCTCCTCTTTCTCTGGGGCGCACTGACGGTTTGAGTTCCTCTATGGAAAGAAGAGGGACCCCTCACCGTCTGCACCCCTTTGGACAGCCATGAGACCAGCGCTGGCAGTCGGGGTGAGGTTATTTGGCAAAGTAGAATGTCGTAAAGAATTAAAAAATGTTGGCGCAATACACATGCAGAATAGGTTAGAGATAATGACATGCAGAATAGGTTAGAGATAATGACAGTACTAAAATTTGAAAGTCTCAAAAAAATTATAGTAAAGATCGCATTAGCGTAAACAAACGGAAATTATTACTAAGTGAATTAACAGCAAAAAGAGATCACATATATTGTTTAGATTTAAACTTTAAGTCGGAAACTTGTAGATCATCTAATTCGTGTTGCCATCAGGGAAAAGTAGTGTTTCTTCTCAATGAAGAGGTGTATCCGTGAGAATTAAAAGATTTGTTGTTTGGTGAAAGTGAAATTCACATACGCTGTCACGCTTGGGTCACAGAGTTGCAGATACACAGGAGATTTTAGAGACAGAAACGTTATTCAAACACTTCAAACAAGCATAAGTCTCTTTCAGGAGTGAATCAAGCTCCATGTGTAGTTGAAGGGGACAGTTCCGTCTCTCAATTTAAAGAATAAAAGGGGCGTGCCTTGGGAGCAGGATCCCCAACAGGAGCAACGAATGTCTGGGGGAGAAGAGAGACTAGGCTTTGAGACAAAAGGACAGCTGCTGTACAGGTCTTTAAATGTTCGAAGCTCAGCACAAGATGCAGATCATGCAGCACGGCAGCAGTAGCAATCCAGCAGCCGATCGAGCAAAGAGGAGATAAAAAAAACCTACATTTGTTTCCCATTGTATCACTGTTTAAGAGGGAGTTTCGGAGGAGCGACTGCGTCTCCTTGGGGTGTGTTCAGCTCATCTCTTCACAACGTGAGCGGCAGAGACGCAAAGTGGCTGGCGCGTATCGCAGGCCAGGGGGATAGTGAGCAAAGCAAGCAGGGGGCAAGCCCCCTATATATATATATATAATATATATATATATATATATATATATATATATATATATATATATATATATATATATATATATATATATATACACACACACAGTGATATGAAAAAGTTTGGGAACCCCTCTTAATTCTTCGGAATGTTGTTTGTCATTGGTTGAGCTTTCAGAGCAGTGACATTAAGATTATTGGATTAACAGAAAATATGCATTATTCATTCATTATCCACCGCTTATCCGAGGTCGGGTCGTGGGGGCAGCAGCCTAAGCAGGGAAGCCCAGACCTCCCTCTCCCCGCCCACCTCCTACAGCTCCTCTATGAGGACCCCAAGGCGTTCCAAGGCCAGCCGGGAGATATAATCCCTCCAGCATGTCCTGAGTCTGCCCAGTGGCCTTCTCCCAGTGGGGCTTGCCCGGAACACCCCCCCAGGGAGGTGTCCAGGGGGCATCCTAACCAGATGCCCGAACCACCTCAACTGACTCCTCTCAATGCGGAGGAGCAGCGACTCTACTCCGAGTCTCTCCTGGATAACTGAACTCCTCACCCTATCTCTAAGGGAAAGTCTAGCCACCCTGTGGAGAAAACTCATTTCAGCCGCTTGTATCTGTGATCGTGCTCTTTCAGTCACTATCCAAAGCTCATGGCCATAGGTGAGGGTAGGAACGTAGATCGACTGGTAAATCGACAGCCTCGCCTTTTGGCTCAGCTCTCTCTTTACCACAACGGACCATTGCAGAGCCTGCATTACTATGGATGCCGCACTGATCCGTCTGTCAACCTCCCGTTCCATTCTTCCCTCACTCGTGAACAAGACCCCAAGATACTTGAACTCCTCCACTTGAGGCAGTAATGTGTTTCCAACCCGGATTTAGAGGTGCTGACTCTCATCCCCGCCGCTTCACACTCAGCTGCGAACCGCTCCAGTAAGAGCTGATGGTCACTGTCCAATGAAGCCAACAGAACCACGTCATCCGCAAATAGCAGAGATGAGATTCTGAGGTCACCGAACCAGACCCCCTCCGCTTCTTGGCTGCGCCTAGAAAATCTGTCCATATAACTTATGAACAGAATCGGTGACAAAGGGCAGCCCTGGCGGAGTCCAACCTCAACAGGAAACTGGTCCGACTTATTACCGGCAATGAGGACCAAGCTCTTGCTCCTCCTGTACAGGGACTGAATGGTTCGTAACAACGAGCCCTGTACCCCGTACTCTTGGAACACACCCCACAGGGGCATGGTCGAATGCCTTCTCCAAATCCACAAAACACATGTGGACTGGTTGGGCAAACTCCCATGCCCCCTCCAGGATCCTGGCCAGGGTGTAGAGCTGGTCCAGTGTTCCATGGCCAGGACGGAATTCGCATTGTTCCTGTTGAATCTTCTCTAGCACCCCTGAATAGACTTTACCGGGGAGGCTATGGAGTGTGATCCCCCTATAGTTGGAGCACATCCTCCGGTCACCCTTCTGATGCAATATGCATCATAACAAAATTAGACAGGTGCATAAATTTGGGCACCCCAACAGAGATATGACATCAGTACTTAGTTGAGCCTCCGTTTGCAAATATAACAGCCTCTAGACGCCTCCTATAACCTTTGATGAGTATCTGGACTCTGGATGGAGGTATTTTTGACTATTCTTCCATACAAAATCTCTCCAGTTCAGTTAAATTTGATGGCTGCCGAGCATGGACAGCCTGCTTCAAATCATCCCATAGATTTTCGATGAAATTCAAGTCAGGGGACTGTGATGGCCATTCCAGATCATTGTACTTCTCCCTCTGCATAAATGCCTTTGTAGATGTCAAACTGTGTTTTGGGTCATTGTCTTGTTGGAATATCCAACCCCTGCATAACTTCAACTTTGTGACTGATGCTTGAACATTATCCTGAAGAATTTGTTGATATTGGGTTGAATTCATCTGACTCTTGACTTTAACAAGGGCCCCAGTTCCTGAACTAGCCACACAGCCCCACAGCATGATGGAACCTCCACCAAATTTGAGAGTAGGTAGCAGGTGTTTTTCTTAGAATGCAATGTTCTTCTTCTGCCATGCAAAGTGCTTTTTGTTATGACCAAATAACTCGATTTTTGTCTGATCAGTCCAAAGCACTTTGTTCCAAAATGAATCTGGCTTGTCTAAATGAATACAAAAAGCGACTGTTTGTGGCGTGAGTGCAGAAAGGGCTTCTTTCTCTTCACCCTGCCATACAGATGTTCTTTGTGCAAATTGCACTGAATTGTAATAATAATAATAATAATAAATTTTATTTATATTTTAGCAATCTAAACGATGTACAGATGCACCATCTGCAGAAAGATGTTCTTGCAGGTCTTTGGAGGTGATCTGTGGGTTGTCTGTAACTATTCTCACAATACTCCGCAGATGCCACTCCTGTATTTTTCTTGGCCTGCCAGACCTGCTGGGTTTAACAGCAACTGTGCCTGTGGCCTTCCATTTCCTGATTACATTCCTTACAGTTGAAACTGACAGTTTAAACTCTGAGATAGCTTTTTGTAGCCTTCCCCTAAACCATGAGACTGAACAATCTTTGTTTTCAGATCTTTGGAGAGTTGCTTTGAGGATCCCATGCTGTCACTCTTCAGAGGAGAGTCAAAGGGAAGCACATCTTGCAATTGACCACCTTAAATACCTTTTCTCATGATTGGACACACTTGTCTATGAAGTTCAAGGCTTATCGAGCTCATCCAACCAATTTGGTGTTGCAAGTAATCAGTATTGAGCAGTGACAGGCATTCAAATCACTAAAATTACAAGGGTACCCAAATTTTTGCACAGCCAATTTTTTACATTTGATTTAATTTCATACAACTAAATACTGCTTCACTAAAAATCTTTGTTCGGAAAACACCCCAGTACTCAGATGTTCCTAGGAAATGAAAGACATACCACTGTTATCATTTTTGCTGAAAGTAAATTATTATGCAGGCTGGGAGGGGTTCCCAGACTTTTTCATATGACTCATATTATTCCAGACATCTACAGTATTTGCAAACTAATATTGTATTTTCAATTCATCTTTAGATCTGTGCACTTTTCCTGATAACGTTAAGACCTTCACCATCATTCTGATTGCAAAATTTAAAAAAAAAAAAAATCAAAGGTCACATGTCTGGAGTTCCTTCAAAGGTACCACCTCAAACATATATAAATACTGTAACTTCATAAATTTATTCTTTGTACAGATGTTTGCATTCCAAGAAAAACAATTATGAAAATGAGCAATGATAAGCCTTTGTTCACCCCAGAGCTCAGACGAGTGCAATTGTGAGAAATCTAGGAAAGCTAGTTATATCTGGTAGAAAGGGATTAAAGGTGCCAAAAGAAAGTACTCAGATAAACTGTAGCCACAATTGTCTGCAAATGATAGCACATCAGTCTGAGAGGCCTTAAACAGGTCACTAACTACAGGAAGCACACATCAAACAGTTCTGCTGATCCCAGTCTGGCTAAAATTTTACAGTCACATTGAAAGACAATGGCACATAATCTGCCTGATGGTCTCGCTGTTACCACTCCTCACTTCTCTTCTTCTAAGCTTCCCCCTCCTCTCCTCACTGCAAAAGACATCTGCAGCTTATTCTAAAAGCAAAATATTAAGCAAAAGCTGCATGCCCGTACCTTATTTCCCCTTTCACACTCACGCACTGTGCAAACAAGTTGTCTACAGTATTTGGAGACATTTTCAATCAATCTCTGGCTCTGTGCACTGCTCCTGTTTGCTTCAAGACCTCCACCATCACTCCAATAGCAAAAAAAAAAATATCAAAGGTCACAAGCCTAAATGACTACAGACCAGTTACGTTAATCTCTGTGGTAATGAAGACCTTTGAATAACTTATTCTAAATTACCTCAAGAATGCTACACAAGGCTCACTGGACCCATTTAAGTTTGCATACAGGGCAAACTGGTCTGTGGATGATGAAATGCATGAATTTAGGTCTGAGCTTTTTGTTTTACCAAAGCCTTGATAAGCCAGGTGCATATGTGAGGATCTTGTTTGTAGACTTCAGGTCTGCTTACAATACAATCATCCCAGAGCTCCTAGATAAGAAACTCACCAGTTCACCTGCCCAGTTCAATCTGCCATTGGATTACTGACTTTCTTACAGATGGGAAGCAGTATGTGTGGTTGAGTACACACATGTCTGACCCATTAACCCTTAGTACTCTCCAGTGGCGGCTCGTAGCTAAAATTAGTGGGGGTGCTGCTCCAGAAAATTTTTAGCCTTTGTTTCCTTTTACACAATTTTAAAACAAGCATGTCCATCCATCCATCCATTGTCTCCCGCTTATCTGAGGTCGGGTCGCGGGGGCAGCAGCTTGAGCAGAGATACTCAGACTTCCCTCTCCCCGGCCACTACTTCTAGCTCTTCCGGGAGAATCCCAAGGCGTTCCCAGGCCAGTCGAGAGACATAGTCCCTCCAATGTGTCCTGGGTCTTCCCCGGGGCCTCCTCCCAGTTAGACGTGCCCGGAACACCTCACCAGGGAGGCGTCCAGGAGGCATCCTGATCAGATGCCCGAGCCACCTCATCTGACTCCTCTCGATGCGGAGGAGCAGCGGCTCTACTCTGAGCCCCTCCCGGATGACTGAGCTTCTCACCCTATCTTTAAGGGAAAGCCCAGACACCCTGCGGAGGAAACTCATTTCAGCCGCTTGTATTCGCGATCTCGTTCTTTCGGTCACTACCCATAACTCATGACCATAGGTGAGGGTAGGAATATAGATCGACTGGTAAATTGAGAGCTTCGCCTTGCAGCTCAGCTCCTTTTTCACCATGACAGACCGATGCAGCGCCCGTATTACTGCGGATGCCGCACCGATCCGCCTGTCGATCTCACGCTCCATTCTTCCCTCACTCGTGAACAAGACCCCGAGATACTTGAACTCCTCCACTTGGGGCAGGATCTCGCTACCAACCCTGCGAGGGCACTCCATCCTTTTCTGGCTGAGGACCATGGTCTCGGATTTGGAGGTGCTGATTCTCATCCCAGCCGCTTCACGCTCGGCTGCGAACCGATCCAGAGAGAGCTGAAGATCACGGCGTGATGAAGCAAATAAGCATGTATAAAAAGAAAATTTATTCAGAAACCGGGAATAAAATGAATCAAATAGAATAGCTGGAAGCAGGATAATAATCTAATTCTACACTTTATCACATTCAAGAATATGGTACATGGTTTTTAAGCACAACACACGCGGAGCAAAAAAAAAAACGCTACCTTCCACCAGCATGCCATTGTCGGCACTGTGAGAGTGACACTGCTCTCTCTCCCTGGCAGCCTCGCCTGCAGCTTCCTATGTGCGCATGCGCACAACAGCCAAACACCATGCCGCTGGAATTGTGAAGTGCACAGTTCCATACAAAGATTTTTGTATCTTTTTCATAAACTGGGGGATGGCTGCTGACATTAAGCTTAAGGATTATATATTGTACAAGTATAAAGAAAGAATTAAAGAAAAAAGGACTCATTATATTAAATGTTATCGATAATATCAAGTGGAAATAGGGGGTGCTGCAGTTCCACAGTGCCTATACGCGAGCCGCCACTGGTACTCTCATACCTTAGGGATGTGTCCTTTTCCCATTACTTTCCCCATCACTTTATACAAATGACTCGATATTTCCGTCTTTCAACTTCTTAGATTTGCAGGTGACTTAACACTAATAGGCCTCATTTCAAACAATGTTTAGTCCATATACAGACAAGAGGTGGAACATTTAACATGGTGTAGCCATAATAATTTGGACCTTAACATTCAAAAAAAACTCAGGAGATGATTAGAGATTTCTGGAAAAGGTCACCGGCTCGCCTATCACTTGCTGTAAGTGACTCAGCCGTTGGGATGACAGAAACATTTACATTTTTGTGCACTGTAACAAAACCTTAAGTGGAACAATAACATCACATGCATTATTGACACTAGAACTACCAAAGCCTGTGAAAAAACTAGTAATCCCAGCTCACCATAAATCCGTTCGCACCTTTCTGTCATTTTCTTTTGTGTTGTAAATGTGTCAATAAGCACAAGCAGCCTGCTATCCCATCCCCCTCACTGCTACAGGAAGGGCAAAAAGCTCTCCCAGCTCAAGCCTTGATTATCTGGGAGTGAGGTACCTGGAAATGTATAGGGTAAATAATATATCGTTATGTGGAACACATGCATTTCATATGTGATCCATGTCTACAAAGATTGTGACTGGACGTTTCTTGGGAGAAGGGGTTCTGTTCTCTTTCTTGAATGTAGAACCATTATCTTCATCTGATATCACCTGTTATAGCATGTCTTTATTTGAAAACAGTAGTGTCAGATTGGGGTGAGCGTGAACGCAACTGAGAAAATAAAACTGAATAAAAAAAAAAATGCTAACCTTTACAAGTACCATACATTTACACTGGTTGTTACAGACTCCAATCAAATGTATGTTTTTATTGTATAATAGTAACAATAAGAGCAGCTCACTACTGAAAACATTTATTTTGGGATACGGGAAGGCTTGAACCCACAACCTCTTCCCCAGAAGTTATGAGTCAGCAGTTCTTACCGCTGACTACCATTTGGGGGAGGGCTTAGTCTGGCTAAATAACCCCCTGGAGCCTTGTCTGGTTTGCTATGGTCCAGCGACAGTCTCCTTAGATGCCCATTCAATCAGAAGATCTTTTGTCTCCATTCTTCATGAAAATATGAGAAATTTTTCTCAGCCATCACTACAAACCACATTGGGTAATACACAAAAAGATGTTTTTCATACTAAACACGACAATTTTGTGCAGTGTTTTTCTTTTTCTTTTTAATGGAAATCAGTGTGTTCCTTATGTTGACTACGTTCACAGAAAGTATCTTGAAAGAAACCATCATGGTCACATTGGGCTATTTATGAAATAGTAAATAGAATTACTATAGTAAATTATTTAGTTTACTAATAGTATTAATTACTATTATTGCTAGTATTATTATCCATCCAACCTGCTAGGCTGGAGCCAATCCCAGCCAACACAGGGCACAAGGCAGGAAACCAACCCTGGGCAGGGTTATTAGTAGTAGTAGTATTAATTACTATTACTGTTCATATTAATTACAATTTAGTAAATAGAATCACAGTAAATAAAATTACCTTGGCCAGTCTGCCTTTTCTTAGCCATTACTGCATATTTTTAAAATGAGTAAAAAGGCATCCTACACTCTTTCTGCACCCTCTGTGGGACTTTCTTACTGCAAATTAGATGAATTAGCCGCTGTGCCACCGTGTCCATACGTTTAATTATTAACAGTATACATTATTTAAATGAAGTTGAAAATTTATCTGCATAATGTAATATACATGCTTTACTGTTGTAAATAAGAGACAAGACCAGCATAAAGGGTTGGGGTTTCCGGCCCCGTATACTGTCAAAACTTTAACGAAAAGGCTTATATGCTCAGACATGCGTCCAACAAAGAACATCATCCCTTCGCAGAGGGGAACATAAATAAGGTGGGACCGGAAGCTGGTGACTGGAATGCTGGGAGGAACCGAGGTGTTTTATGGGTAGATGATGTCATCGGGATCAGGCCAGAGGAAGGGATGGAATGCGGAAGTGGCTACGGGTGGAGTAATGGCGTCCTGAGAACGGTTAAGGCGGCATTGCGTCTGGCTTTCTGCGGGAACAAGAGAAAGAAAGGTTAGTGCCCTGTCTCCATCCCCTGGCAGACTGTTGTACGCTGCTCATCGGGTCTTTCCGCGGTCCCCTAGGCGCGTGTGCGTAACACTGTATTTCATGTTAAAAATGATATCCAGAGCTCCAAGTCGACTTAGAAGCCAGTCGTCATCATATGTAAATATGTGCTTTCTTCTATTGAATTGAATTGAATTCCTTTATTGTTATTGTATCGTACAATGAGATTCAATATGCAAATCCTCCAAAAATTTATTTTCCTATAAAATGATAAAATAACGTAATAATAATAATTATAAGAAAAATTATGATAAGAAAAATTAAGTGTACTTATGCTTTCATATTGTATAATATATATGTACATATAGTGCAGATAGTGGAAATGGTTGATAAAGTGCCTCAATATTACAACTGTAGTGCAAATTTACAGTGAGGTAATTGTACCATTAAGTACAAACAGTTCTACCAGGAGCACTTGCTGGAATGATTGAGTACATTTAGAGCTCTTGGGATGAAACTGTTTCTGAACCAGAAGGTCTCTACAAGAAAGGCACTGTAGTGTTTGTGTATGGGTGAAGTTCAAATAGACTGTGCACATGGCTGAGGCAGTGTGTGCTAGGTGCTGCACCCCAATAATCCTCTTTCTGATCAGCTGCTGAAGAGCAGTGATTCCACACTTGGATACAGTGGGTTAAAATACTCTGAGTGGTGCACCGAGACTAACAACGCTAAAGCAGTTATGGTATTTGGAATAGTTTGGCCATTCCGTTAACCATTATTTTGTGACAGGTTGATTACAATTGGATGCCTTACACTGAAATTAACTGCATATCGTTTATTAGTTTATTTGATAAAGTCACATCAGGGATGTGAATCAAAAAAATAAAGGGAAACCACACAAGAACAGTAGCACTGCTTTGATGCTGGGTGTCGCCAGTTTGCAAAACCGAGTCGAAAACATGTGTATGCAATTTATTGAGCTGGTGTGAGAATTTTATACATCGTGATGTGTGTGTGGAAACGGGAAAACACTATTTTTGTGCATATGCACCATTTATACATGAGGCCCCAGGTGATTGTTATGAGAAAAGGTGCTGAGCAAGGTCATTTTCATGAGAAACCCCGTAACCCAAATAATGGGAAACTGGGGGCTTGGGGGGGCATTTTGTGAAAAGAATTGTAATAAATCTGAAGCTCACCCAATGCTTGAGGCTCACTTCAACTGAAATGAGACAGGCTTTATGTGCTCTGCAATGGTTTCCTATGCTGCACAGTAAAGTCTAAATTCTGACTGCCTTTCTGAAGACTCATTTTGTTCTGAAGATTTCTCCACAACACTATTGAAGTTTTTGATCCAGTAACTTTCCTCTCCCCCTCCGCATTCCTCTCCCTTACTCCTCACCTTGCACGTACCTTCTCTGCCATCTGTTTACTCTTTCCCACATGCCCATTTAGATCACGACCAACAACCACCTTTTCTCTATCTTGTACCAACCAAGCTCTTCATCCATTTGTGCCTAGAAAACATCCTTATTCTCTTCTTCACAGCCCACTTGAGGAGCATATGCACAAATCACAATAACTATGGTCTCTCCAAGACCCAGCTGGATGCTCACCACCCTATCACACCTTCTATTCACATTGACAAGACTATCTTTTAGTTCTTTGGATACTACTATACGTACACCATTTCACGCTTGCTTATTTGCCCTGCTGTACAACTTAAAGCCTTCTCCTGATTCTCTTGCCTTCTCCCTTCCATCTAGTTTCCTGCACACAAAACACTCCCACTTTCCCTTTTCCATCAGATATGTCAAATCTCTTCTTTTCCCAGTTATTGTCCCAACATCAAGCGTCCACACTCTAAACTTAAACTTACCTCCTTTCTACTCCACTGTCGTCTTCTTCTGGGTTTACTTCTTTTGCCGAGCCCTCCCTTGGCCCAGTAGCCCTCACTCACTTCCCACTGGAGTCAGGTGAGGCCTCTGCATGTCCTCTATGGTGTACACCCCAGTGATATTTCAGTTCTGATATTAATTGTAGTTTTAGTTTCTATTTTATTTTATAAAATCAATTTTTATTTTGTTCTACTGTAGTTTTCAGTGGAGTCAACAATTTTTTATTTTTATTTAGTTCTGTGTTTGAAATTTTAGTTTATATTTGTTTTAGTTTTGGGGAAAATGGTTCAAAGGTTTTAACAGAAAATAAGCAGGCAGGAATCGGAGAGGAAAGGTCCAATACTTCAATTGTGTTTACTTGTTCAGATATAATATCAGTTACATACAATATAATAGCAATATACATGCAGATATAGGAATTGTACTATTGACTCACAGTAATACAGATATATATATGAATTATACTATTGACTTACAGTAATATAAATATATATATGAATTATACTATTGACTTACAGTAATATAAAAAGACCCAGAGCCATCATCCTAGACCAGTAAACTGTGGGAGCCCGCGTGTCAGTCTCGTCAGAGGATCAACTCGTGAGCCTGGTCCAATACCAGGCGGTGTGCACGTTCCCCACGGTTGAGCTTCCAAAGAAACTGAGGGCGGAACCTTCCTTTATATACTAATTGAGTGTCCTTGCCCAAAATGGCTTATGTGTAAGCAGTGTATACAGAAGTGATCAGTTTCTGCACACCCCTTCCCACGGGACACTTGTTTTATCTCTACTAAGCCTAAAACAACCCTTCTTAGAGACAGAAAAACAACTTACAGAAAAACATCTTGCATTAATTAACCTTTTCCCTAAAACATTCTGAAACCCTTTATGAGAAACAAGGGGTAGGGTCTCACGGGCAACTGACCAATTTGTAACATCACCGTCACCTGAGTGGCAGGGATGTCCGTTCCCCCAATCCCCTGCACTGTCAATCGTTTCCCCTTGAATTTAGATGGATTCCCATATATTAAAGTGGCCTCCGCACCCGTATCGATGAGAGCCTTTACTATTTGTTTATTTTTCGTTTCCCAATGTATAGTTACCGGTACAAAAGGTCGAATATCTGCATCGTGCCAATTTAGAGCTCTCACCTGTGCTTGGCCCAATCCCTAACAATCTCGTGCTGCGCGTTCTAATTCTTCAACGGGATATAAAGTCCTTCCTTTATTTTTCCCTTTCCCTTTGCCTTTAGCTTTCTTTCCTCCTTTCTTGTGTTTATTCTTACGCCGGTTTTTCTCCCTATCTTCCTCCTCCTTTTCCTCCGAGGAGCTCTCGGAAGATGAAGAGGGGCCAGTTTCATCACGCTTCTTACTCAATTTCTCCCATTCAGCAAAAGTAAGGAGCGAATGTACTTCCGCCTTCGCCACTCGCTTTTTTATTCCACCAGACTTATCTATAAATCCTTTTTTCTTGGACAGCCTACAGGAGTGCTCCTGGATATGGCAATCTATCTCCTCCTTAGGGACCTTAGCGTTAATTAACGCTCCCCATAACTCCTTCCTATTCACTCCCCCTGTTCTATAGGCGCTATCCCTTGATGTAGCCCCAGTGGGTTGTGTTGCAGCTGTCCCTGGCGGGGCCCCTCCCCACTCTCCCAGGTCACCTAAATCCCGTAATTTGGCTACAACTTCCCCCACTCCTGCTCCTACCTCATTCAGTAGGAGAGTCATTACTATTCCTTTTAAATTAGCAGGGGCCGTCCTTATCAGGATGGTCCTGGCCATAGACGTAACTGGAAACACGTCTAACTGATCCGCTTGGCCCGCTACCACGGCTCCCTCATTGCCAATTCTCTAACCACTCGAATCGCCTGCCGTAGAGTCGTCCATGGTTTAACTTCTGGCCAATTCTGTGGGTGTGGATATATTTCATACGCTGCGTTCGCCACCAGCGCCATCAACGTGCTGTCCCCTTCTAACTTAGTCAATTCTTGTCTCATTGCTTGTTTAAAACGGGAATCGACAGCATAATCTGTAAACTCAGCACCATCCCCCCCCATTCAACTTCACATGCCCTGCCCCTGCATCATGCATGCGTACGAGCCATGTGTCTACTGGCTCATTTCGCCCCTGGGCGTAACGTGATCTAAATCCTTCCCTTTCTTGTGCAGTATAATCTTCGAAAACATCTCCCCTCCTAACATTACCCTGTGCATCAGTAAAAAGTCTGCGACGCATCACGGGTTTAGCCTGTAAAGGCAGAGGATCAATTACCGACCCTGCATCGGGTCCGTCATCATCCTCATAATCATCATCCCAAATGTTACCGTCCCATTTTTCAGGATCCCACTCATGGATATTAACTGCGGCTACAAACGCTTTGATCTTCGCAACATCCGGTCTGCGCTTCTTTTTCGCATTCACCTTGGCTATGCAAAAGGCTGCCTTTTCCACCATCCCCTCGGCTCTCTGTACCCGCGGCAATAATACAGCTACCTGGGTTTCGGCCATTGAGGCCCGCCCTAACGCATCCGCCAAGTCCATTTGCATTTTCTTAATCTCCCTTTCTTTTTCGTCTATCAGACTGTCCAGATTTTTAACCGCAGTTAGCAAAACCCACCCTCGCGTCTGCAAGCCCATTATGGGTTCCTTTGCAGACACCTGACATTTCTTAAGCGCAGCTAGTACATTCACTGGTGTTGGGGGATCCAAGCTCTGCCAATATTGTGTTAACCCCCCCCCCCACATCTCAATTCTCTGGCGCAGTCTTCCCATACCGTTTCCTCCCAGCCTGGGAGAGGTAAAGGAGCTGCGCCAGGGTTTTTATCCTTTTTCTTAAACATCTCTGATTTCCTTTGCCTCACTTAATAGTTCAATATTTTACCAAATTCCCCAGAATCCTGCAACCGACTACGCCAAAATGTTTTAGTTTTGGGAAAATGGTTCAAAGGTTTTAACAGAAAATAAGCAGGCAGGAATCAGAGAGGAAAGGTCCAATACTTCAATTGTGTTTACTTGTTCAGATATAATATCAGTTACATCCAATATAATAGCAATATACATGCAGATATAGGAATTGTACTATTGACTCACAGTAATACAGATATATAAATATATATATGAATTATACTATTGACTTACAGTAATATAAAAAGACCCAGAGCCATCATCCTAGACCAGTAGACTGTGGGAGCCCGCGTGTCAGTCTCGTCAGAGGATCAACTCGTGAGTCTGGTCCAAAATCGGGCGGTGTGCACGTTCCCCACGGTTGAGCTTCCAAAGAAACTGAGGGCGGAACCTTCCCTTATATACTAATTGAGTGTCCTTGCCCAAAATGGCTTACGTGTAAGCAGTGTATACAGAAGTGATCAGTTTCTTCACACCCCTTCCCACGGGACACTTGTTTTATCTCTACTAAGTCTAAAACAACCCTTCTTAGAGACAGAAAAACAACTTACAGAAAAACATCTTGCATTAATTAACCTTTTCTCTAAAACATTCTGAAACCCTTTATGAGAAACAAGTTTTTGCACATTCTTTCGCTATCATCCCAGACATTCCAATCTTTGTAGCTGGTTTTGCACTGAAGCGACCAACCCCCTCTTACTCCTTTATTTCATCCCTTCTCCTGTTACAGAGAAAACCTTTTTTATTACAATCGGTCCCTCGCTCAGCGCAAAATCAGCAACCTTGTCTGTCGTGCTCTGTTATTAATTCGTTTTAAAACACAAAACACATAGCAATTGAATATAGTCATTAAAGCAATAATAATAATAATAAGCAGCACCAAAGGGTGTCCATGTGCAACAACAGGTAAAACGTGATATCTACACAAGGTTATCATAGTGGTAACATTATATTGAAACCAATACCCATTACATATTATATCATTACACTCAGTATTTTCAGGTTTAACCGTTAACCATAAGCTACTGCTAATGTTCCATATATCTTGCCATATTTGCATATTATTAGTCCTTAAAGCCATTTGCATGTTATTTTTCTGTATCTGTGCTTGTAATATGTTAAAAGTGCATACAGTCCAGCTCATGAAAGTTGAGACCTTTAGCCATCGAGTGTCATTGCTAGCCGTGATTATCCAATCTGAAGCACGTTGTTCCCAGTTTACTGTTTGCTGATGAGAGACCATGGACTGAGGTAACCACCTAGCCATTTGGTCTGCCACTTTGTGAGTATGTCGTCCCACATTCTCAAGCTTGTTTGCAATTATTTCATTATCTACAGTGTTTAAAGTTCCTAGGGTGGTGCCAACCCCTCCTAAGAAAGTGTCATACCATGCCCGTTTAGCACGCTTACACTGTGGCAACAGTGGAAACGTCACTTGCCATGTAACCTTAGTCCTTTTTGCTGTCGTAGAAACAAGTTTACATGTGTCAATTATTGGTTCTACATGTGACTGTCTCGTTATGGGGGTTCTAGCCCACACGGCTATAGCAAGCATTGGTATAGTCCTGTTAATAATATCGGTTGCATTAATCCAGCCAATGGGCCCAGTCTTATTAGAGGTGTATTCGCCTGACGTTGCATTGACCTCACACTGTACCTTGGAGCCGTTCCAGGGCCCCATACACCAAGTTACTTTCGACGTCCAGGTAATTAAGTTTTCAGAGCACTCAATCAGATACTTCTGTGGTTTTACCCCCGGCACTTTCAAGTTCGAGGAGTAGATGGTGCACCCGTCAGCAGTCGTAATGTTGAGGACATTGCAAGACCGATTCTCCGGACACGTCGTGTTCTCCTGCTGTTTAAATTTAGTGGAATTGTTCCACCACCATCGGACCTCCGTCGTCTCCTTCGCCTCGTCTCCTAAGGTAGTGGCTTCTACTTCATTCAGGACACCCCCAATTCTGTAAAACAAGAACACAGCATGTTGCACCCACTCCTCACTCCCGTCTATAGCAGTGTTTTACAGGAACATTTACCCATGCTTCTTCTCCATTGTATAGAACAGTTACAATCAAATCCTGTCCCATTGCGATGATTTCTGCTGGGCGGGGTGGTCCATGGGGTTGTTTAACCCACACCTTCGCCCCATTAACCAATTTAGGAGCATCTGTTGATTCAAATCCCCCCACATTCCGGCCAGTCTTAACTACTGGTGCAGTACTTTCCTGCACTTTTCCCATGTGAACTGGTATTATTAACAATTGCGCTATTCAATCTCCCTTAGTCAATTTGATTGGATCCCCCATTGAGGATTGTAACAGAACTTTGACGGTCCCTTGGTAATCTGCGTCGATTACGCCTGCTAGCACAGTGACTCCCTTTAGCGCCAGACTTGATCTTGGGCATACATGCCCGTAGTGTCCCTTCGGGATTTTCACCCCTATCCCTGTATTAATTATAGTTACTCGTTCGGTGACTGTCTCATCCTGTATCGCATAGAGATCTAAGCCTGCCGCCCCCGCACTGCCCCTAATGGGTAGTTTTGTGTCTGGATGCTCTTTCTAGATCTGAATCGGCCCGTCTGCGTCCATTTTACAGATCTGAAATTTCATCCTCTGCAACGGAGTTGAACCTGTTGCAAATGGGCGATTATTGAGCGTGCAAACCGCATCCACTAAATGCTCCTTCCAGTTTTGGAGTGTTCCCCCTCCTCTCTTACGCAGCTGAGTTTTCAATAACCCGTTAATTCGTTCCACTAACCCTGCGGCCTGCGGATGATAGGTTACATGGTATACCCACTCTACCTGTCTTTCCGCCGCCCAGCGCTTCACTTTCCATCCTGTAAAGTGCGTCCCGTTATCTGATTGAACCTGCAATGGGAGGCCATATGCCAATTCTACCTCTTGAAGGGCCAATAGGGTGGCCTCTTGGTTGGCATGTGGGCAGGGGTGTACCACCAATACTCCGGAGTATGTGTCCACCACCGTGCATGCATACTCACACCCTTTGGACTTGGGCATGGGCCCAATAAAATCAATTTGCCAAATTTGTCCTGGTTCCCGCCCCCTGTTAATATGTCCCATTACTGGTTGCAATACTGGGAGCTTCTGCTGATGCTGACATGTTTCACAATTTAGTCCTACCTCCCTCGCTTTGTCTATAGTTAGGGCCACCCCCCTCTCCGCTGCCCACTTTACAGTAGCAGCCGCCCCAAGGTGACCCCCCCTCTCATGCGCCCACCTTGCCATGTCTGTTCCATGTTCCATTATTTTTACTGTCGCGGTTTTGGTTTGGGCATCCGCCACCGCGTTAAACAGAGCCTCTGCATCCGTCCCTTTTGTATGCGCGTCCACGTGCGACACCGTGATGTTAGGATTGTTGGCAGCAATTTCCCAAATTTGTTCCCACATCTCTCTCCCCCAAACGTCCCTTCCTTTGATTGCCCACTTATTTTTCTTCCATGTGGGCATCCACACCCCTAGCCCGTTTGCCACGGACCATGAGTCAGTGTAGATATGACAGGGACTCAGCTTTTCCTGCTGTAATATCATCGCTACTGCCTGTAGCTCTGCCCACTGACTGCTCTTTCCTTCTCCCCTCCCTTCCAGCATTTTCCCAGTGTGAGGATTATATGCCACCGCTTTCCAGCAGTGCCACCCCCCCACCACTCTGCAACTCCCATCGGTGAACCAGGCGTGCTGTTTTTGCTCATCTGTCAGGGTATCGTATAACTTGCCCCATTTCACCGGCGGCGACTCCTCCTCATGAGTAACCATTACTATTTCCTCTCCTTCCTCTGGTGCCTCTGCCACTTTCTCGTGTAGTACAGACACACGGGTTGCGCCGGGCTTTGCCCGGTCAGCTATGTACCATTTCCATTTGATTATGGTGTTTTCTTGGGCTGCCCCCACCCTGTGAGTTTTGGGGTTGCTCATTACCCATGTCATGATCGGTATCTGCGGTCGCAAAAGGACCTCATGTCCTAGTGTCAGTTGTTCTGTGTCTATGAGTGCAAGATAACACGCCTGCAATTGTCGTTCGAACGGAGTGTAGCGTGAACATGCATCTGCCAATTTTTTAGACCAGAACCCTAAAGGTCTGCGTGTCCCACTCTGCTTTTGCCACAAGCTCCAATTAGCGTAGCACTCGGTTGAGGACTCCTGCAATTCTAGAGGCCCATCCTCCACCCTTGCCAGGCTCCCTGCCTGCACTATCGCTTCCTTGGCCAGCGCGAAAGCCACCTGCGCTTCTGGTGTCCATTCGAACGTGTTCTTTTTATGTGTGATCTTGTATAACGGCCCCAGAATTTACCCCATGTGGGGTATGTGGTGTCGCCAGTATCCAAATAGCCCCACAAATTTTTGCACATCCTGCTTTGTTTTTGGGGTTGCAAAGTGAACGACTTTGTTGCATACCTTTTCCACTATCTCTCTTTCTCCCTTGTTCCACTGAATCCCCAAAAACTTAACCGTGTGGGAAGGTCCTTGTATTTTCTGTGGGTTAATTTCCCATCCCTTACTTTTCATGTGTTCTACTAGTGAGGCTATCGCCTCTCCTACTTGCCCCTCTGTCTCCCCCTGCACCATGATGTCATCAATATAATGGGTGATTGTGAGGTCCGCCGACCTTTTCCACTCATCTAAATGTTCTGCCACCAGCCGGTGACAGATGGTTGGGGAATGTAAATACCCCTGTGGCAGGCGTGTAAAAGTGTATTGTCTCCCCAGCCATGTAAATGCAAACTGATCCTGCTTATCCTCAGGGATGGGGATTGTGAAAAAGGCATTTGCCAAGTCTATCACCCCGTAACACTTTCCCTTACTTGCCTGAATTTTTTCTATCAATGTAATAGTGTCAGGCACCGCCGCCGTCAGGGGCGGTGTGTGCTTATTTAGTTCTCGGTAATCTACCGTCATTCGCCAAGTGCCGTCTGACTTTTTAACAGGCCAGATTGGGTTGTTCCACTTAGTGGTTGCTCCCCTCAATACTCCTACATCTAAGTAATCTTTTATTGCAGCCTGGATTTCTTCCTGCCCCCCTGGAATCCTATACTGTTTTTGACACACTACCTTTCGGGCGATTGGGATGGGGAACGGTGGTATTTTCAATTTCCCCACTGTCACTGCTGTAACTTTCTTTGGGCCCCCAAAGGAAAATGTCCCCTCATTGGGGAGATGAAGAGTCATCCCCCGTAAAATGTCCATCCCTATTATATACTCTTTCACTGGGGTGATTAGTACGGGGTAGGGTCTCACGGGCAACTGACCAATTTGTAACATCACCGTCACCTGAGTGGCAGGGATGTCCGTTCCCCCAATCCCCTGCACTGTCAATCGTTTCCCCTTGAATTTAGATGGATTCCCATATATTAAAGTGGCCTCCGCACCCGTATCGATGAGAGCCTTTCCTATTTGTTTATTTTTCGTTTCCCAATGTATAGTTACCGGTACAAAAGGTCGAATATCTGCATTGTGCCAATTTAGAGCTCTCACCTGTGCTTGGTCCCATCCCTAACAATCTCGTGCTGCGCGTTCTAATTCTTCAACAGGATATAAAGTCCTTCCTTTATTTTTCCCTTTCCCTTTAGCTTTCTTTCCTCCTTTCTTGTGTTTATTCTTACGCCGGTTTTTCTCCCTATCTTCCTCCTCCTCTTCCTCCGAGGAGCTCTCGGAAGATGAAGAGGGGCCAGTTTCATCACGCTTCTTACTCAATTTCTCCCATTCAGCAAAAGTAAGGAGCGAATGTACTTCCGCCTTCGTCACTCGCTTTTTTATTCCACCAGACTTATCTATAAGTCCTTTTTTCTTTGCCATATCCAGGAGCACTCCGTAGGCTGTCCATCTATCTCCTCCTTAGGGACCTTAGCGTTAATTAACGCTCCCCATAACTCCTTCCTATTCACTCCCCCTGTTCTATAGGCGCTATCCCTTGATGTAGCCCCAGTGGGTTGTGTTGCAGCTGTCCCTGGCGGGGCCCCTCCCCACTCTCCCAGGTCACCTAAATCCCGTAATTTGGCTACAACTTCCCCCACTCCTGCTCCTACCTCATTCAGTAGGAGAGTCATTACTATTCCTTTTAAATTAGCAGGGGCCGTCCTTATCAGGATGGTCCTGGCCATAGACGTAACTGGAAACACGTCTAACTGATCAGCATGGCCCGCTACCACGGCGTCCCTCATTGCCAATTCTCTAACCACTCGAATCGCCTGCTGTAGAGTCGTCCATGGTTTAACTTCTGGCCAATTCTGTGGGTGTGGATATATTTCATACGCTGCGTTCGCCGCCAGCGCCATCAACGTGCTGTCCCCTTCTAACTTAGTCAATTCTTGTCTCATTGCTTGTTTAAAATGGGAATCGACAGCATAATCTGTAAACTCAGCACCACCCCCCCCATCCAACTTCACATGCCCTGCCCCTGCATCATGCATGCGTACGAGCCATGTGTCTACTGGCTCATTTCGCCCCTGGGCATAACGTGATCTAAATCCTGCCCTTTCTTGTGCAGTATAATCTTCGAAAACATCTCCCCTCCTAACATTACCCTGTGCATCAGTAAAAAGTCTGCGACGCATCACGGGTTTAGCCTGTAAAGGCAGAGGATCAATTACCGACCCTGCATCGGGTCTGTCAAGCCGCAGTTAGCAAAACCCACCCTCGCGTCTGCAAGCCCATTTTGGGTTCCTTTGCAGACACCTGACATTTCTTAAGCGCGGCTAGTACATTCACTGGTGTTGGGGGATCCAAGCTCTGCCAATATTGTGCTAACCCCCCCACACACACATCTCAATTCTCTGGCGCAGTCTTCCCATACCGTTTCCTCCCAGCCTGGGAGAGGTAAAGGAGCTGCGCCAGGGTTTTTATCCTTTTTCTTAAACATCTCTGATTTCCTTTGCCTAACTTAATAGTTCAATATTTTACCAAATTCCCCAGAATCCTGCAACCGACTACGCCAAAATGTTTTAGTTTTGGGAAAATGGTTCAAAGGTTTTAACAGAAAATAAGCAGGCAGGAATCAGAGAGGAAAGGTCCAATACTTCAATTGTGTTTACTTGTTCAGATATAATATCAGTTACATACAATATAATAGCAATATACATGCAGATATAGGAATTGTACTATTGACTCACAGTAATACAGATATATAAATATATATATGAATTATACTATTGACTTACAGTAATATAAAAAGACCCAGAGCCATCATCCTAGACCAGTAGACTGAGGGAGCCCGCGTGTCAGTCTCGTCAGAGGATCAACTCGTGAGCCTGGTCCAATACCGGGCGGTGTGCACGTTCCCCACGGTTGAGCTTCCAAAGAAACTGAGGGCGGAACCTTCCCTTATATACTAATTGAGTGTCCTTGCCCAAAATGGCTTACGTGTAAGCAGTGTATACAGAAGTGATCAGTTTCTGCACACCCCTTCCCACGGGACACTTGTTTTATCTCTACTAAGCCTAAAACAACCCTTCTTAGAGACAGAAAAACAACTTACAGAAAAACATCTTGCATTAATTAACCTTTTCCCTAAAACATTCTGAAACCCTTTATGAGAAACAAGTTTTTGCACATTCTTTCACTATCATCCCAGACATTCCAATCTTTGTAGCTGGTTTTGCACTGAAGCGACCAACCCCCTCTTACTCCTTTATTTCATCCCTTCTCCTGTTACAGAGAAAACCTTTTTTATTACAATATTTTATTTAGTTCTGGCTTTTTTACATAATATTAGTACAATATTAGTTTTTTTTCTGTTGCAAGAGCACAAATACTGGCCTACACATATTTAAATGCAAGTTATATTTCAGTCAACAAAATACACTCACAGTTCATAATGTCGTTAAACACATCTTGACTATCAATGATCAAACAGATCAAGTGGCCTAATGAGTACAGTCCGCAAGATCAAATGTTTCATCCCGAGAAAGCAGTCTGTGCAAACACGTTACTGTTAAGCTTTAGACAAGCACACATTTTCAGAGATTTGTTCATGTTACAACGACGTCCATTGCACAGACAGTCACACAGTGAAAATAGGAACAATCTCCTCAGTCTGTCAGTGGAGCAGGACAGTGACAGCAGTCTGTCGCTGAAGCTGCTCCTCTGTCTAGAGATGACACTGTTTAGTGGATGCAGTGGATTTTCCATAATTGATAGGAGCCTGCTGAGCGCCCTTCGCTCTGCCACAGATGTCAAACTGTCTAGCTCCATGCCAACAATAGAGACTGCCTTCCTCACCAGTTTGTCTAGGCAAACGACGAGCACCTGTATTGCAGGTACACAAATAAGGTCCTCGGCCACTGGCGCCGGCAGATTATATGGTGACGATTTCTGCTAGCAGGACTGAAGAAGTGACGTGCACTGAGGTACATGGCTGGTGACTCCTTTAGAGTCAGTTACAAATATATAAACCCAAAAGAGTAGCTTATTTACTATTCAGTTATTAGCCAGCATCCACATTGACTACTGGTTATGTTTCATATCTCATCAGCATTATTTACACACACATAGGTAAGGTACATATTTGGCTAATGAAAGAACGTTACATTTATAGCGGCGAGAGAGAGAGCGGAGAGAGCGCATTTGCTCTGCACCCTCCATGTGTTCGAAATTTGCTGTTGTAAAATCTCAATTCATACTCATTCAATACAAATGAAAGTATAGAGTGGTGTACAAAAAAAACGGATTTCAGTTTTGACCTTAATTGAAATATTTTGTTGTTTTTAAATGCGTTTAATTCTGAATCTTTAATCAATTTTATTACAGTCTGTTCAACAAAATAAGAAAAACAAAAATATTTTATTTAAGGTTAAAATTTAGTTATTAAATATTGGATTTTTATTTTGATCTGATCCCATTTTTTATAAAATTTGAAAACCATTTATGGTCTTACCTGTATTTGTTAATGAAGTCCATGCGCCTATCCTTCTCCACGAAAATCTCTGTTGCTTTCTTGTAAAAGTCCTCCTTATTTTCCTTTAGTTTTAAAAGTCTTAATCTTTCATTTTGACAGTCAGTCGGAACAAAAAATAAAAATGAAAGTAACGCTGCAGTGCACTTGACATTCTGATATCGTTAACGTATTGGTGCCTCAGCGTAGAAGAACAGCAGCAACAAGCACCTGTTGGGCTCACATGCACCCCCTTCAGTGCAGCACGGTACGTCTGTCCCGGCTTGTGCCTTTTCACTGCGGTTTTAAGTCCGATCAGCAAGACTAAATATGTCACACATATTCATTAAAGATATTAACCAGACTGTGGAAAGTCTGGGTTTATAATAAATGCGAGTGCAAAAATTATATTGGCGACATACAGAGAGACAGCAGCAGGCACGCGCCAATTGCACGCATCAACCCAGTGTGTGAGGGACAGCACAGTCCGAGGTGAGGTGACACTCTTCCTGTCCCATCACTGCTGCATCTCGCGTTTCTCCCCTATATTTGATCAGGAAATGCTCAGTGCGATATTGACTATAAAAATGATCAAACTTTTTGGAATTACACAGGAAACAAATTTATAGCATAGACCAGTGGAGAAATTTATTTTATGTTATCATTATTTGTTGTTTTACTTTTCATGGTGACAGGTGAGACTGCATGTCCCTATATGAAATGCTGGACTTCTACTAAGTACTGATCCAGCTGGCCCTGCACTGATACTCCAACACTCTTTTCTTCTTCTCGCACGCTATATTTGCTTTTATTATCGTCTGCGCTGTAATTAAAGTATTTCCACATGTTACTTTCTCGCTTTCTATCTGCAAACATCTGTGCAAAACTTGCCATCATCAACCACATGTGCTTACTGCTTCAACCCGATGAGCCAAATGCGCTCCTTAAACAAATAACAGTCCTTTGCAGAAGTTGCGCCACATGACTCTAGTAAGCCCAAGTCACAAGATCACCACATAGTGAACAGCACAACGTAACTGAACGCTCAGGGCGATCTACAAACAACCCCTCTGCACGACTGAACCGGGTTAAACAGAAATGCTGTTGGTGTTTTTTTCATTTGTTTTCTCAATTTTAGTTCTTATTTTGGTTTGTTCACATATCACTAATTTTAATTTCAGTTCACGTTCTTGTAAAACGAAAAACAATATTTTTAGTTCTAGTTCTCGTTTTCATTATGAAAATATCACTGGACACCCTCCCATTTTTTGAAGCTGATTGGACTGATTGTATCACTAAGGTTTAGGCTAAGTTTTACAGCCAGATGCTCTTCCTGATGCTAACCCTCTCTAATTATCCAGGCTTGGGACCAGCACGAGGTTGGGTTGGTTCGCCCCCCTGGTGACTAAGTTCAGTAAATACGTGGCATGAGAATATAATGTGCCTAGAAAATCAATTACCTAACAATAACATACAGTAAGTAAGAAACTGAGGGTAACCCACTGGTGATTTTCTTAGTGCAGTAAGTCTTCTGATGCCAGTGAGTTGCGATCCAATTGAATGTCCAGAAATACAGTATTGATGCATATAAATCAGTCAGAGGGGTCAACACAGCTGCTTTAGAATTGTTAGAATCCACAGGTGAAGGCAGGCAGTAGTGTAGTTCCACTCCATGGAAAAAATGAGCAGATACTGCAGGTAGAAATGCAGCATATTGGTGAAAGCAGAACATTTCCCTAAAATTAGATCTCTGTATTATAAAAATAGTCAGACTGTTTATAAGTAAGACATCATGCAGCTGCAAGCAATTGAAACCATTGCATTTAGCGAACCACAAGTAGATTTGAAACATTTTCCCCTGAAGTTATGATTTTAGTTGAACCAGAAATCAAAACAGAATCGTTATCAAAAATGAAAAAACACTAAACTGTAATCTAAAGTAAAACAATAAAAGAACCAGCTGTGAAAGAAAGTAAGAATTGCAAAAAAGTGAAAATATGCAGAGAGGAGCAGCAACAACCAGGCACCAGTGTTACCATCCCTTTGACAGACACTGCAGGGTGATAAAGATGTAAAGTGCAGTTCAAGGGTACCTAGGAGGTGACTGAGGGATTTACCCCAAAAAGGACTTAAAAGCCTTGAATAGGACAAAGGTGAGAGGAACTGGTATGGTAGATGTGGTAGTAAGTGCTTAAGGTGTGCATAAGTGAGTGCATAATGTGTCCAAAAGATGGATGAGGAAGTAAATTCTGTGTTTGTTTGGGTTCAGTATAGCAGCCAGGGTTTTGCTTGTTTTGTTTTTTTGGTTTTTTTGGTCTTTGCTGTAACACCAGGTCAACACCAAACTACACAGTACAGCTCTAGCAGGGAATGCTCTTTGGGTTTAATTTTTTTATTGCACTTTACAAGAGAAGGACAACAGGAAAAGATTAACTAATCAACAGCTTCTATTGTTGTGGTCTGGTGTTTATCATCCTCCTGATTGGTCAGCTAAATACCTGATAGCTTGTTAACAGCAGCAAACTCATAATGACATGCTGCAGTGCATCCCCCACATTTAAAGTTTAAAATACCTTTGGCCTATTTGCTAAGAGAATGGACTTTAAACCACAGGTATGCTGATTCATTGTTGTTGCTGTGTAAATTTGAGCAAGTTGTGCAAGCTTGTAAACGCAAAGACACAGACTATGTGGATGTAATTGTTACAGATGCCCCAGAGGACAGGTAGATGTCCAGGATGGAGCATGAATTCCTTACTCAGCTGGGATGCCATAACAGAAAGATGGAATAAGTGGAGGCAATACCCAGTCGGGATGCCTTATTATTCCCATCCTGATTGGGATACCCAAAAACGTCAAGGAACGAGCAAGGGAGCAATTCATCCCCCACCATTCTAGGTGGGAATGTCCCTCATGTATGGTCCCAGTTTGGATATCTGCAGGGCTGCATGGGAGTTGGAGTCTGGACGTGCAGCCGTGTAGGATTGTAGTGGGTGCTGCCAGTGGAGGATCTCCCCAGCTTTCTTGTAACCCAGAATTGCTTCCATCTGGCCACATAACGTTACTGGAACTACTCCCGGGTTCGACTTAAAAGGAGCCCACTGTTTAGGAGGTCACTGCACACTGGGGAAATTCTGAAGGACTGAATGGCAAATATTTTCCCATTGTATAAAAACTGTGATTGGGCAGATTATATGCCAGTAAGCTTGACGTGCATCACAGGTGAATTAATGGAAGGAATTATTAGGGACACGCTTGAGTAACACATAGCGAGAACTGGAGTTTCACTGAAAAGCCAGAATGGGTTCAGGAGAAGGGAGGTTGTGTTTTACTAACATGCTGGAATTCTATGAGGAAGTAACAAAAGGATATTATGAAAGTGGAGCATACAATATTATTTATCTTGACTTTCAGAAAGCATTTAATAAGGTGCCACATGAGAGGCTGACCATCAAACTAAAAGAAGTGGGAATTCAGGGTGATGTTTGTAAATTGGTGCAGAATTGACTCGGACATGGGAAGCAGAGGGTGATGGTGCGAGGAACCTTATCAGAATTAGCTGACTTTAAGAGTTGTGTTCCATAGGGGTCAGTGCTGGGGCTGCTACTACATTTAACATATATAAATGATTTGGATGGAAATAAAAATAACAAGGCAGGTGGATTGGGAGATAATTGAAAATTCATTAACTCATTACACAGGGACTTGTACAGCATACAGGCTTAGGCAGATTTGTGGCAGATGAAATTTAATGTGAGTAAATGTAAAGTATTACACATAGGAAGTAAAGATGTTAGGTTTGAATACAAAATGGTAGGTCTGAAAATCGAAAGTACACTTTATTAGAAGGATTTAGGAATTGTAGTGGACTTGTCACTCTTAATTGCTAGACAGTGTTCAGAAGCCACTAACAGAATGTGAGGTTATATAGCGCCCTGACGTGTGGAGTACAAGTCCAAGGAGGTTCTGCTCAAACTTTATAACACACTAGTGAGGCCTCATATGGAGTACTGTGTGTAGTTTTGGTCTCCAGGCTACAAACAGGACATAGCGACACTGAAAGCAGTCCAGAGAAGAGAAACTAGGCTGATTTCTGAGCTACAGAGGATGAATTTTGAGGAAAGAATAAAAGAGCTGAGCCTTTCAGTTTAAGCAAAAGAAGATTAAGAGGAGACCTGACTGAAGTGTTTAAAATTATGAAGAGAATTAGTCCAGTGGATTGAGACTGTTATTTTAAAATGAGTTCATCAGGTACACTGGGACACAGTTGGAAAACGGTTAAGGGTAAATTTCCCTCAAACATTAGGAAGTTCATCTTTACACAGAATCATAGGCACATGGAATAAGTTACCAATAAGTTTGGTAGAGAGTAGGACTTTAAGGGCTTTCAAAACTAAACTTGATGTATTTTTGGAAGAATTAAGCACATAGGACTGGTGAGCTTTGATGGGCTGACTTGTCTGTTCTTGTCTACGTTTTTGTAATGTTCTAATGTTCTTCTCCCAAACAGATATTAGAGGGGATGCTATCCATTATCTGTACAAGTTTTACATTACACAGCTTTGTGACTTTAGCCAAAGTAAAAAAATACCCATTTGCTTATACAAATAGAAAAGGATTAAGCGGTTAGTATAAAAGTGGGTATGTGCTGCTCAGAATTCAAAACTGATATGCTTTAATGACAAAAAATTTCAGTAAACTGATAAACTTACAAGAAATACAATTAAGTGCACATAAAGATGGACTGAACTGTAAATTGGAGCATCACAATCATCTAAAAATTTTGATGTCTGTTTCATAATGCATCCATTTCTTCGGATGCATTATGAAACTTACTTTGCACACAACACATTTACAAGCTAAGTTCTTTTATGACACAGAAATCAAGACACTATATAAAAGCGGTCGGGATTGTCCTTCCGTCCCGTGAGTGCAAAGCGTAGCGGTATTCCGCTTATCACAGACTTACTACTTGCGCCTTGCGGTACGAAGCGACGCGATGTGAGCAGAGTTCTGGTGCTCCCATTGTTCCCTTGCTTTTGTGCGTGATGCGCTGGAAAAATAGAAAAAATTATGTCTCTGGAAATAATTAATGTTGATGAAGTACAAATGCCTCACCGCGTAGTAAATATCAGGGGAGATGGTGCTTGCTTATTCTCATCTATAGCTTATTTAGTGCATGAAACTCCCTCTTTAGCGGTACAGATTCGGGCTGACATTGTACGACGTGTTTTAAGTAATTGGTCAAGGTTTCAGCCAATTACAATGATGCCGTCAGGAATCTCTTATAGAAATGCGCTTCAGTATCTCACTGAAATGTCAAAGTCTCAAACTTATGGTACCATTTCTGAGGTAATGGCAGCGGGAGAGTTGTTCCCCTATGAGTTTCAAGTATATTATTATGGAGTCCTACACTCCAAGTTTGGACAGGCACTCACTCGAGGGGATAAAAAAACAGGTTTTCGGGAGATGTTATGAATGGGCACTTTGATGTTCTCATTCCCTACACTTACATGCCTGATGTACACATGGAGCGCACACAAATTAAGGATAAAAGTCAGTCGCCTTAAAAGGTGGGTGAGCCTAGTATCATGAGAATGGCCGTTGTCTCTGTGGAGACTGCACATTTTCTCCAAGTCAGCATAGATTTTCCTTACATCTGTGAAGACAGTTTAGGAGAGTTAATGATTCCTAATGGCAGCACGGTGGCGCAGTGGATAGCACTGCTGCCTCGCAGTTGGGAGACCTGGTGACCTGGGTTCACTTCCCAGGTCCTCCCTGCGTGGAGTTTGCATGTTCTCCCCGTGTCTGCGTGGGTTTCCTCCGGGCACTCCGGTTTCTTCCCACAGTCCAAAGTCATGCAGGTTAGGTGGATTGGCATTTCTAAATTGGCCTTAGTGTGTGCTGGGTGTGTTTTTGTGTGTCCTGTGGTGGGTTGGCACCCTGCCCGGGATTGGTTCCTGCCTTGTGCCCTGTGTTGGCTGGGATTGGCTCCAGCAGACCCCCGTGACCCTGTGTTCAGATTCAGCGGGTTGGATAATGGGTGGATGGATGATTCCTAATTGAACCTTATAGGTATATATGTAAGTGGGCCCAGTGACAGACTGGCACCGTGATAGACTTGTACTTTGTCCAGGTCCGCTTCCTACTTTGCACACAGTGTGGGCAGATGGGCCAAGAATCCCAATCCATGGTCCAGAATTAGATTAAACAACTTTTAGAATGGCAAGTTAGATGAAAATACAATATCTCTGTGGTATTTGTGCATCCTCTTTGTGTCTACATATGTGTTCCTCTCATATCCCAGGGATGTGCAGATTAGATTCATTCGTAATTTTTTTTTTTTTAGTCATAAAATTTTATTTCCAAATAACTGCGTTACAAAAAAGAGTTCTGGTGCTGCAGTCATGCATATGTTGGTATATAAAAATATTCCCCTCAAAAATCTAGCAATCCAGTAATCTTAGAACAAAATGAAGATTACTTATCTGAAAACCATGCCACACTACATGACTTTAAAATCTTTTTTCAGTTGTAGATTTCATTTACATAATCTTAGAGAGTCGGAGGTTATTAAGGCATGCTCTCGTGATCTGAAATCATGTGCTTTGACATAACAACTGAATCCGTTAAATCTGTCTGTGACTCACAGAGGTGTGCTTGTGTGTGTGTAAGAGCTGACAACTATTGACCGTATATAATGCAGCAATGAGGAATAAAGAATGTGGGAGCTTCGAAGCTAACAAACAGAAGATAGACTTGACTTCATGATTTTGCATATTTTACATACTACAATAGAACAGAAAATAATGGTAAAAAAGGACCAAGGTTGTGTACCTGTAAAGCCTTCGCGTGGGCACTGGCTCCTTCAGGTACCTCATTATAGGCTATGAGAAAAGGATAAACTCATGTAAGTTTGACAATGTGAAACTGTGATGTAAAGTCATTACACAGTTATCTAAATAGATATACCCTTTGATTTTTAGTCATGTAATCTGACAGCCTCATTTAACAAGATTAGCAAAAGCACTCAACAAGTTTGACATCTCCTCCAAGTAGAAGCCATGTAATGTGACATCAGTTTTAGATAACACCTAAAACTGAACCTGGGTGAATGCCAGTGGGTCTGCAAAGCAAAGCATGGCTGAGCCCTGGAAGGCTGCCCTGCCTATTACCCAGAGTTTCTGGGATAGCGTCTAACACCCTGTGATGCTAAATTTGGATGACTGATGGACAATGATCAATGACAAAGTGAGTGAAATATCAAGATTAAATCAATGCAATTGTTTTAAACACTTCCTGCTCTTTCTATGTAGTGTGAATGGAGGGCCGCGGACACAGACAGGCAGACATGTTTAAAGTCACCACCACACATTTATTTACACTATATTTACAATGTCTATAAGTGCACCACCACAAAAAAAACCCAACAGTCTCCCAAAGTCCAGGCTTCTCTCTCTCTCAGCCTTCTCTCTTTCTTCAGGCCTCTCCTCGCCGCCTCCTCTCCGACCTCATCAACCTCCTCACCCGACTCCAGCCCTGAGTGAGGGGATGCGGCTCCTTAAATAGGCAGCCGGCTGATGACCACACCCGGCCACCTGCCACAGTAGCAATATGTCTCAAGTATTTCACATATATTTCAGTTAAAGATGACTGACCATGTTAGGGTGGGGATCAGTGACCAGTTTTCCTTCACTGTCCATGTTACATCTGTCTCTCAGTCTTCTATATTCATTCAATATAACATTCGCATAATCGGGCCATATCTGATGGATTATGCAGCACAACCCCTGGTCCAGGCTTTGCTTTTGTCACATTTCGACTACTGAAAGGGCAAGAGTACCTACTCTGGATGTTTCCAGATGATTTGCAGATGATTCAAAATGCAATAGCACATCTGGTGTTCAAACAACTTGGGCAGGCAACACCTTGACTCCATATAGCAGCACATATTTAGATAAATTCAGATCCTTGATCCTGGCAAAATGTTTTGTGAAATTTAATATTTGTGTCATTCTCAAAGTTTGCTGCCTCAGTTTTTATAATGGCAATTTGCATATTCTCCAGAATGTTATAAAGAGTGATCAAATGAATTGCAATTAATTGCAAAGTCTGTCTTTGCCACGAAAATGAACTTAATCCCAAAAAAAAAAAAAACATTTCCAGTGCATTTCAGCCCTGCCACAAAAGGACCTGCTGACATCATTTCAGTGATTTGTCTTGTTAACAGAGAGTGTTGACGAGGACACGGCTGGAGATCACTCTGTCATTCTGATTGAGTTAGAATAGCAGACTGGATGCTTTAAAAGGACGGTGGTGCTTGATATCATTGTTCTCCCTCTGTTAACCATGGTTACCTGAAGGAAACACGTGCAGTCATCATTGCTTTGCACCAAAAGGGCTTCACAGGGAAGGATATTGCTGCTAGTAAGATTGCACCTAAATCAACCATTTATCGGATAATCAACAACTTCAAGGAGGACAGTTCAGTTGTTGTGAAGAAGGCTTCAGGGCACCCAAGAAAATCCAGCAAGTGCCAGGACCGTCTCCTAAAGTTGATTCAGCTGCAGGATCTGGGCACCACCAGTGTAGAGCTTGCTCAGGAATGGCAGCAGGCAGGTGTGAGTGCATCTGCACCCACAGTGAGGCGAAGACTTTTGGAGGATGGTCTGGTGTCAAGAAGGGCAGCAAAGACATCAGGGGCAGACTGATATTTTGCAAAAGGTACAGGGATTGGACTGCTGGGGTAAAGTCATTTTCTCTGATGAATCCCCTTTACCATTGTATGGGGCATCCGGAAAAAAGATTATCCGGAGAAGAAAAGGTGAGAACTACTATCAGTCCTGTGTCATGTTAACAGTAAAGCATTCTGAGACCATTCATGTGTGGGGTTGCTTCTCTGCAAAGGGAGTGGGCTGACTTAGAATTTTGCCTAAGAGCGCAGCCATCAATAAAGAATGGGACCAAAACATCCTCCGAGAGCAACTTCTTCTCCCAACCATCCAAGAACAGTTTGGTGACCAATAATGCCTTTTCCAGCATGATGAAGCACCGTGCCATAAGGCAAAAGTGATAATTAAGTAACTCGGGGAACAAAATATCAAAATTTTGGGTCCATGGCCAGGAAACTCCCCAGACCTTAATCCCATTGAGAACTTTTGGTCAGTCCTCAAGAGGTGGGTGGACAAACAAAAACTCACAAATTCTGACAAACTCCAAGCATTGATTATGCAAGAATGGGCTGCCATCAGTCAGGATTTGGCCCAGAAGTTGATTGACAGCCTGCCAGGGCGAATTACAGAGGTCTTAAAAAAGAAAGAAGGACCAACACTGCAAATATTGACTCTTTGCATAAACTTCATGTAATTGTCAATAAAAGCCTTTGAAATTTATGAAATGCTTGTAATTATACTTCAGTGTACCATAGAAACATCTGACAAAAGATCTAAAAACACTGAAGCAGCAAACTTTGTGAAAACCAATTCTTATGTCATTCTTAAAACTTTTGGCCACAACTTCTATAGATTTTTCAGTGGTCCAGCACCTGTGTACATGGAAACATTTGTGAAGTTTTATGCTCCTTGTTGGCCACTCAGGTGTCCAGTGATGCTACCTCTTTGTGGTATTAAATATCAATCCAGATATTTCATTATCCTAGCTCTGAACTAGTGGAACAAGCTACCTATCTGCATTCAAACTTCTGTCTCACCCAATGTGTTTAAGAAGCATTTGAAGACTCCATTGTTGGGTGAATTTATGTCTAAATGATAATCATTTTGTTAAGTTTTTGTAACCAGGAAAGTATAATTAACTGCATTTATTACAAGCTCTTCACTTATGATGATCAATTTTGTAACAGACTGATGTTTACTTAGTTATGTTGACCTCTTTTGCATGTGACTTTGGGGAAAAGCATCCAATCAGCAAATAAAAGTAAATGTAAACAGTCCGAACTACTCCTGTGTAATATAATGCAGTGAAGAGTATGACATAACAATGTAAAATGTATATGTAGTGGATTAGTGGCAGACATCATGTGAGAAGGAAAAAAAACAAAAACACAAAATACTGAATGGGATAACATTTTCAGAGTTTGTGAAAGTTGAGCTTTTTGAGTAGAAGGACTTTTGTTTGCTTAATGTGTTGGTTTTCTGAAGAATCCACTGAACAAGAAAGGAGGATGATCTCATCTACATGCTCCACAGAGCCTACTCCTACTTGACAAAACTGGCACCACAGTCAAGATCATGTTCTTTGATTTTACCAGTGCTAGGGAAGAAAGTTCAAAGCTTTGAATCTTAATGCCCCCACAACCTCCCGGATCATGGACTACCTGACTAAGAGACAACAGTTTGTGAGGCTGAGGGATTGTGTGTCAGAAATGGTGGTGTGTAAGCAGCTCAGGAAACTGTCTTGTCTTCCTTTCTGTTTACCCTCTACACCAGGGGTTCTCAAAGTCAGTCCTGGGGACCACTTTGGCTTCAGGTTTTTGCTTCAACCAGATTCATAATCAGTGACAGCTTAAAACACTGATCTCAATTAATTAGCTACGATATTTTTTCTCTTCTCTTATTCTACATTAAGAAAGCACAGAGGCTTGATTTTTACATTTAGCAAAAATGTAAATATTTCTAAATGTCTTATAAAGATTTAAATGCTTAACTCTCTTTTTTGTTGATTTCATTATATTTTGGCCTTTCTCTGTGCAAGTTGCTCCCTTCCTTGTATCTTAAAAATGGCAATTAAAAATGAGCAGAGCAGACATCCAGGCAAACAACACTGAATCATGAAAGGTTGCAACTGCTTATAGCATTAGGCCCACTAATTAGTAAACAATGGATTAATTAAACAATTAGAACACCGGAAAAAATAGAATGAAAATCAAGATGAAAATATTGTTAAAAAGAAAAAAAAACACTATTCCCATATAACTGCTTAGTATATGGTTTATATATATATAATATATAATATTACCAAACCTTGTTTTCTAGTTTCTATATTGTTCCCAAAACACAGACTCTGGGCAATAACAGTTCACTTAATTAGCCCAGAATTCCAATTAAAAACTGAAGTTGGTTGGAGCAAAAACCCGCAGCCACAGAGGGTCCCCAGGACCGACGTTGAGAACCCCTGCTCTACACAACAGACTTTTATCACAATACCAGCACTTTACATCAACAGAATTTTTCAGATGACTCCTTCATCATAGACTCCATTAATAATATAGATGAGCTAGAGTACCGGAAGATACCACCTGCAATTCAACATCAGCAAGACAAAAGAACTGATGGTGGACTTCTGGCATGCCAAGGAGCCTCTGAGACCAGTCACCAATTAGGGGCAAGTACCTGGGGGTTTACATAAGAAACAAACTGGACTGGTCTGACAACACAGTGGTGCTGTACAGGAAGGGCCGGCGCAGACTGCATTTGTTAAGGAGACTCCGGTCTTTTGATGTATCTAGCAAGCTGTTGAAAATGTTCAATCAGTCCTTAGTGGCAAGAGTGTTGTTCTACATTGCAGTCTCCAGTGGAAGCAACCTGGGATCAAAAGAAACACAATACCTGAACAAACTTATCAGGAAAACCTGCTGCATCAAAGGGTGAACCCTGGACACACTGGAAGCTGTTGTGGGGGAAAAAAAGGGGATTGTGGCAAAATTGGATGCCATCTTGAAAAATTCCCTCCATCCCCTCCAGGAGGCGCTCTCTTGGAGTAATTATAGCCACGGGCTCATTCCACCACAGCGTGCCTCTGGGGGTCTTTTCTGCCAACTGCTATCAGGCAATTCAGTGCTTTCTCCCGACATACTCTTTAGGTTCATTTGAAAATTTCTACATAATATTTATTTATTTATCTATTGATTGCTGTATTATTTGTCTTGTGAGTCTGTATCCTTATTTTTTGTTTCTGTTGCTATATGCATCTGAATTTTCCAATGGGATTAATAAAGTTTATCTAATCTAGTCTAATCAACCATTTGAAAAACTATACCTGTCTTTATACTTGATATTACTTTGTTATTAGAAAAGCTACATTAGGTTAAAAAAATCCTGAATATATTCTGCAGTCATCTGTGCAATGACATTTGAAGGTCACAATAGTCCTCAGACAGTGTGGAAGAGATATACCTAAAATTTCACATAAATTGTCAAGCACTTCTGTGGCTGCAGGGTGTCTGAGTGCTGTCCTTAATAATCTCCTTGGTCTTTCTTACAGGTCTGATGCTCAGTAATGGGGAACGGTGGAAACAGCTTCGACGTTTTACTCTGACTACATTGAAAGATTTTGGCATGGGGAAACGTAGCATCGAAGAATGGATTCAGGAGGAAGCCCGACACCTAACTGAGGAATTCAGAAAAAATGCCAGTGAGACACATTCATTTTAAGAGTTGTTGGATTTTTTTTACATTATATATTGAGAACTATGCCCAGGATGGGGGTTGTCCATGAACATCCTGTGCTGGCATATTATAAGAGTACCCCCTTTTCTTTAATGTTGTATTTTGTTAGGTGGGAAGGGAAAAACTGGTGAAAAACTATGCACAAATAGAGAAAACCTGTGAGAATGTAAACCCCATCTCCAGGAGCCATTGAGTCTTAGTGTTAAGTACAGTGTCAACATGATATGAATTTAACATACATTTTTTAAACTTGCTTGATCTAATTTAGGGTCATGGGTGGTGGGAGTCAATCCCAGTGGCATCAGACAATAGGCAGGAAAGTACTTTGGACATGTCATCAGTCAATTATAGGGTCCTAATGCAAATATCACAGTTAAAATGCAAAATTCCATGCAACAAAACTTCTAAAACATACACGCACTGCTGAACACATAAAAACATGCAAAGTATACAAACAAATACAGAAGATACAGAAAGCATTTTTTCTCTTGTTTTACATTCTGCTTGCTTTATAAACCTAATATGTATATGTTTAGTTAAATAATCTTTATCTATATGGTACACATTCAATGGATTTAGAGCAGGGGTCTCCAACTCCAGTCCTGGAGAGCTACTGTGGCTGTAAGTTTTCATTGTAACCCTTTTCATAATTAGTGCAAAGCAAAAAAAAAAACAAGCCATAAAGTCCAAGGAACTCTAAGTAATGATTTCTGCAATCAGATTGTGGTGAGGCAGAGATCAGAGCAAGGGTGTAAAACTATTTCTAAAGCTATGAATGATCCCAGGAGCACAGTGGCCTCAGTAATTGTGAAATGGAAGATGCTAGCAACCATAAGGACTTTTCCTAGAATTGTCTGTCTAGGACTAAACTGAGTAACCCGGCATGAAGAGCCTTGGTCAGGAAGTGAACAAAAACCCAGTTGTCACTGTAACAGAAGTCCTCTGCTGAGACTGGAGAACCAGTTGAAAGGATTACTACAGTATCTCACCAACCCTCCATCAATCAGGCGTTTACAGAAGCCACTCTTGAGAATAAGGCATATGGCAATTTAAAGGACTCTGAGAGAATAAAGAAGATGATTCTCTGGTCTGATGAGGCAAACATTTTAACTCTTTGAACAGGACTCCGAGCATTATGTCTGGTAAAGACCAGATGCCTGTTTATTATCTACCTAATATCATCCCTATGGTTAAACATGGTGGTGGCAGCATCATGCTACTGCTGTTGGGTGTTGGGGGGGATGAGGGGGCTTCTCAACGACAAGGAAAGGGAGACTGGTTGGAACTGCGGTAATGATGATTAAATCCAAATAAAGAGAGGTCCTTGAAGAAAACTTGCTCCAGAGAGCATTTGAGTTAAGTCTGGGGCAACAGTTTATGTAAATGTAAAATTCTAATGATCAAGAGAAACTGAAAGTGCTTGTTAGAAGTTATTGCTGCCAAAAGAGTTTTAAACAGTTATTAAATCCAAGGGTTCACTTTCTTTTTCCACAGCACACTGTGAATGTTTGAATGGTGTGCTCAATAAAGACATTTTATAGTTTATAAATGTGCTTGCGTTGTTAGCATAAGAATATTGTGTTTGCCTATAACTGTGACTTAGATGAAGATCAGATCACATTTTATGAATAATTAATGCTGAAACCCAGGTCATTCCAAAGGGTTCACATACTTTGTTTTCTTGCCACTGTACATTACTCTTTAATTTAGTCATTTTGGTATCTGGAAAGAGATACTGGGTAATTATTTAAACCAGGGGTGGGCAAAGTCATTCCTGGAGGGCCGCAGTGGCTGCAGGTTTTTGTTCTAACCCAATTGCTTAATAAGAAGCCCTTATTGCTCTAGAAACACTTCTGCTTCATTTTAGTTATCTCCCTCATTAAGATTTTGAACCCTTATTGCTTATTTAAGTCTTAAACAGCTGCATTCTGTTTTAAATTGTTCCTTATTAGCAATAAGATGCAAATGACAAAAGAAACCAGCAGTTATCCATTTTGCTTGTTACCCTTTACACCTGTGTGTATTTATCGTGCACTGTTTGGTTTAATTAAATACTTGGAAGGAAAGAGAAGAGAAAAAAGTGAAGGATTGAGAATTACCCATTCATTTTACACTTCAGAGTATTTGGATGATATCCTTAGAATGGAAAAAAAATCTAGGATATGAGAATGACCTGACACAGCAGAGTTAAAGCACTAACAAGCCATGAAATGTAATTATTGGCAAGGATTGTTTTCTAATTAAGCAACTGGGTTGGAACAAAAACCCGCAGCCACTGCAGCCCTCCAGGAATGACTTTGCCCACCCCTGATTTAAACCATTATTTCTCAGCCCTTATGGTGCCATGCCCCAGTTTTTCCTCTGTAAATAGTTTTGCTTTGGGGTCCTTTTGGTGAGACGAGCTTGAACATAAGAACGAAGGGTTGGGTCCTCTTCACTCATGTGAGAGTAAATGCGAGTGAGAGCCTCCCTTGCTGAGGGAAGTGCACATGTAAAATCAGGGTGAGGGGAGAATTAATGGTGAATACAAGAATAAATTTCACTGCAACGAGGCCTGATGTAACCCACTAGCACACTCGATGACATCAACCCATGACTCACCTGTGGCAGCCCAGTATTTGAGAAACACTGATTTAAACAAAGTGTTAAGTTTCAGATTAGTATAACCTTTTAAAATCCACTTCTGTTTTTTTGATCATGATGCAGAGCAAATTGTGTAGTATTGGGATCAAGGTAGGGACCAGCCTCAGACAGGGTGCCAATCCATTGCACGGCCCGGTCATGCACTCACCTACACTCACACAGGACTAATTTAGAGAGAGAACAACGTGCCTTCCTCAGGTTATTTTTAGGAGCAGTCATTAAAATCTCTTCTATTAATGTCAGATGTGAATTGTTTATTATGAATTGCTTACCTTGCATTATGTAAAATGGAACATTTAGTGAAAAATACTCCAGAGATGACTTGATCTACACTCTTAAAAATAAGGGTTATAAACTGGGGACTCATAGAACATTTGCTTGACAAAGAACTATTTCATTCTGGAGACTTTCTTGCCATATGAAATTTTTTTTTTGGGCATTGAAAGGTTCAGAATAAATTGTTGATGAGTAGTGGGCTACTTAGAAGGACGCAAACAAATCAAGAACTTTTGAACTAAGTCTGAGTTATTGTAAAGAGCCAGATTCCTATTAAAATCATCTGACCGTTAGTATCTCACAAATGTGTTATCATCTGTTCGTTGTTGTTTTTTTTTTTTTGTTTGTTTTTTTTGGTTATGGATCCTGTTAAACAAATAAAAGTTCTTTCTAAAATCTCCAAAACTAAAAATGGTTGCCTTATAGAATCTCTTTGAAGAACCACTTCGGCTCTTTTATTTTTCATAGTGCAGGGTCACATAAAAGGTTATGGAAAGGTCAGCTAATCATCCACTCCATGTGAAAGTTCAGGGTTAAGTCTGTCCAATCATAATCTCTCTGGCTGCACAGTATTATTAATCTTTGGTCTGTGACTGAACAGCTATAGTATACACAATCTAGGGTTTTGAAAGTGTACAAGCTCTCATGTTTAATTTCACATTAATATGAGTTTATACCATTTTCCTAGGCTCACTCTGTGATCCCACCTTTTTCCTGAGTCGTGCTGCATCAAATGTCATCTGCTCCATTGTGTTTGGGCAACGCTTTGAGTACCAGGATAAAAGATTTGTCCATCTGCTGAAACTTATTAATGAAAATGTACGATTGATCAGTAGCCCTTCTGGACAGGTCAGAGATTAATTTTCTGTTAAGATTTTCTGTACAGTGGATTTAAAAAAGTATTCAGACCTCTTCACCTTCTGCATACTTTTTTGTATTGTAGATTTAATTTTAAATGGGAATTAATTGTCTTTTATGTATACCTATAATCCAATAATTCACAATGAAAAAATGAAATGAAAGATTTCAAAAGTTAAAAACTGAAATCCCTCATTTCTACAACTATTCAGACCTTTGTTGTGGTACTCCATATTGTATTCAGCTTTAACTCTCCATCAGATGTGTCTGGAACTTGACTGAGTCCACTTGTGGTAAATGGAATCGACTGGACATCATGTAGAAAAGCCCACTCTTGTGTATGGAAGGCGGCAAAATTCACACTTCATGTCAGGACAAAAACCAAGCCAAGAAGTCCAACAAACTCTCTGTAAACCTCCTCTATCAAATTGTATTGAGGCAAAGATCAGGGCAAGGATATAATGCCATTTCTAAGACTTTGAGTGTTCCCTGGAGCAAACAGATCCTCAAGAATTGCGTAATAGAAGTTGTTTGACACCACCAGGGCTCTTGTATCAGAATGAGTAACTGGGCAAGAGTGACCTTGGTCAAATAGCTAACCAATAGGCCATTAGTCACTTTCATTCGAATAGTTCAACTTCATTCGACTTTCTTCAGAAGTCCTCTGCTAAGAAGGAAGAACCTGTAGTTTATCAAATGGCATTTAAAGGGCACTGAGAGCATGAGGAGAAAGATTGTCTGGTCTCATGAGGTGAAAAACTAACATTGAACTTTTTGGGAAAAACTGCAAACATTCTATCTGGCAAAGACCAAGAATTACTCATCACCTGCCTAATACCATCCTTTCACGGAAGCATGGTGGCAGCAGCATCATGCTATGAAAGTGCTCCTTGGAGGCAGGGACAGGGAGACTGGACAGAATCAAGGAAACAGCAACAACATTTATTTATACCAGGTTGAGGCAGAAAGGACGGACGTTTTTTACAAAATCACAAAATTGTTAATTTTTCTGACAAAGAAATTTATTGAAAGATTTGAGTTCATATTGAAATAGCACTTGATAAAATCAAGTGTGGAAAACAACATCTCCCATGTGGTGTCCGTTATCACTGATGGCCAAGTTCAGAAGAATGCTTCCGAGCAGATCGACTTGGACTGCGCAGCAGGGCTAGTCGTACACTTTCCACATTTTCAGGGGTACGTGCCGTTCGTGTAGCTCCCGGCGGTCTTTTGTTCATTGGTGTACCTCGTGTAAGAAGTGCTTTAACCCAACGTAGGATCGTGTTATGAGCAGGAACAGCTTTATTTCTGTGGATATTGAAATGGCAACGAAACTCACGCTGAACTGCGGTAATAGACTGGTTATTCTTGACAAAACAGTTGTACGCAAAAACGCGGTGTTCTATCGTCCACGGCTCCATGGCTTCAACTAAAAAGAAAATAAAAAAAATGCTAAGACTTCGCGAACCTAACGCCACCTACCCCACATCTGTTACTCCACCTAGTGGCGAGTTCTAGCCATTTCATAGACGTCCGTCCTTTCTGCCTCACCCCGTACAGCACATTTTCATACAAACAATGTAGCTCAAAGTGCTTTACATGACGAAGAAAGAGAAAAAAGACAAAATAAATAATTAAAATTAGGGAACACTAATTAACATAAAATAAAAGTAAGGTCCGATGGCCAGGGAGGACAGAAAAAACAAAAAAAAACAAAAATCCAGACGGCTGGAGAAAAAAATAAAATCTGCAGGGGTTCCAGGCCACGAGACCTGGAAAGCATGGATGCAACCAAATACAGAGAGGTCCTTGAAGAAAACCTGCTTGAGCATGTATGCGACCGCACACTGGGGTGACAGTTTAACTTTCAGCACAAAGATAATGTGAAGCAAATAGAATGCTGGAGTGGCTATTGGACAAGCCTCTGACTGTCCAAGAGTGGCCAAGCCTAAGCCCAGAGTTAAACTACATAGAACATCTGTGATGAGACCCGAAGATGACACAATATGTGTGCAGAAAGTGTAGGGGTCTGAATACTTTCTGAATCCATTGCATTCTTCTGTCATCTTTGTTTTTTTGGTAACTGTCTCTGTCTCTTTTCTCCATCACAGCTATACAATGTGTTTCCAAGTATGATGAATATTCTGCCTGGGACTTACAACATGCTACAGAAGAATGTGACAGAAATAAATGAATTCGTCACTGAGATGATCAAAGGCCACAAAGAAACACTGAGCGATGATGACCCACGGGATTATATTGACACCTTCCTTATCAAGATGAAACAGGTGACTAAAGAAAATGCAAAATGTATTTAATGCAAGAATCAATTTCATACAATCTATGGAGAGGGAGAGAGATGAGAGAATGTTTGTATTTTATTTCAGTTTACTTGACTTTAAATTCTGAAGGCTCAATTATAAACATGTATTTGTTTATTGGTTCAACAATATACTGTTGGTGCAGCAGTGGTTGTTGCTGCTGTCTTATATCTACAGCATCCTGGACTTCAATCATGGTTTCATCTAGAAAAGGGACGAAACTAGGATCTCTTGTTGAAACAGGTGAAAGAATCCACAACAACAATGCCTTTATGAAGGAATGCATCTGCAGCAACTGAGATGTGTTTATTTGTGGAACTACTGTAGAAGGAAAAGAGTTAGTTTGACATTCAGCAAGATTTTCTTTCCATGTGGTGGCACAGGTCTCCTTACTTTATATAATGTAATATTCAAAAAGAAATAGTCCTCTCTATTCACCAGGGCTTTTGGCCTCTTCCAGTGGTGATTTCTTGAGCAAAGTCAGATGGAGTTCTTCTAACAAAATCTGAAACTGAACTGCCAGCTTTCTGTCCTGTAGTAACTTGTATAGAAGAGATTTCTCTGGTGACAGTAAGGGTCATACAGGGGATTCAGGAACTTTTTAGACCCCTTCACTTTCTATACACTTTATTATTTATTTATTTATTTCCACAGTTCTTGAGGCTGATCCTGCAATTAGCTGTGAACCACCCAATCTCACTGAGACTGCACAGGTGGTGAACCAGCTGAGGGTAGGAAAGCCTGCAGGGATCTGTGGTATCCAGGGTGAACTTCTCCATACTGGTGGTAAGGCTGTCCAACTCACATTGCAAGCAATCTTTGTTTCCATTTGGAAGACTGGCATCATCCCAACTGACTGGAAAACAGGACTTGTTGTCCCTATCTGGATTGGTAAGGGTTATCGCCTGGATTGCAGCAACTACAGGGGGATAACACTGCTCTCAGTGCCGGGTAAGGTCCTTGCTAGGGTCATCATCAATAGGATCCGTGATCACTTGCTCACCTACCAGCAACTGAAACAGTCTGGTTTTACGCCTAAGAAGTCTACCATCGACCGCATCCTGGCACTGAGAGTTCTCATGGAGCGCAAATACGAATATCGGCAGAGTTTCTTTGCAGCATTTGTTGATTTTCGTAAAGCGTTCGACTCAGTTGATTGAGCTGCCCTGTGGGACATCCTGAGGATTCGCGGGTTACTCTCAAGGTTGCTGGATATCATGGTCGGCGTATACACTGGTACTGTGAGTGCTATGCAGATTGGAGGCAGAACCTCTGTGTCTTTCCCAGTTGATTCTGAGGTTTGGCATGGGTGTGTTCTTGCTCCTACTCTGTTTAATGCTTGTATGGACTGGGTGTTGGGCAAGGTCGTGGGGACCAGTGGCTGTGGGGCATCTGTTGGTGAAGAAAGATTCACGGATCTTGACGATGCTGTGATCTTCGCAGAGTCAATGGAGGCTCTGACCGGGGAGCTCGAAAGACTGAGCAAGGAGTCTCTGGGCTTGCAAGTGTCCTGGACAAAAGCCATCAGCAGTGTGTCTGTCTGCGGAGAGAGTGTCGACCTTGTTGAGAGGTTTACTTACCTTGGCAGTGACATTCTTGTCTCTGGTGACTCTTCCTATGAAGTCAGTAGATGGATTGGGAGACCATGGAGGGTCATGAGGTCACTGGAAAGGGGTGTGTGGCACTCCCGATATTTATGCAAAAGCACGAATATCCAAGTCTTTAGAGTCCTGGTGCTTCCTGTCTTGCTATATTGTTGCGAGACATGGATGCTTTCCAGTGACCTGAGATGAAGACTGGACTCCGTTGGTACTGTGTCTCTACAGAAAATCCTTGGGTACCATTGGTTTGACTTTGTGTCGAATGAGCAGTAGCTCATGGAGTCCCGAATGAGGCACATTACCTGCATTGTGAGGGAGCGTCAATTACGGCACTACAGCCATGTGCCGTGTTTCCCTGAGGGTGATCCAGCTCGGAAAATCCTCATTGTTGGGGACCCGAGTGGCTGGACCAGACCAAGGGGTCGCCCGCCTAGCTGCAGCAGATAGAGGGTCACTTCCGGAGGGTGGGACTGGACCACGTGTCTGCCTGGGGGATTGCCAATTGGGATACCGAGTTGTTTCATTGTGTAGTGGGTGTGGCAACGCACTGTACCAGTGCATGCTCACCAACTTCACTTGACTTGACTTCACGCATCCACACTGTAACATTGAGCTGGTGTTTTTAGCAATATGTGGTTCTGGATATCACTTTCAAAAGTCTCAGTTTTCATGTGGTTAAAAATGCCACAATAGTGTGAACAAAAGGCAACAATGCAGACTAAAGTCTAACATCCTTTGGAGGATGGCGCAGCCACGTTCAGACGCCTTCCTGACCACTCCGTCTAGACTGTGCATTTTTTTAGTTTATTTCCTTAATTTATTATTTCTTCAATCACAGACGACATCAGGTTTAGTAATTTATTATAGTAGAACACTTTTGGAAATTGGAAACCGGTTCTCTACTTTTATTTCAGACACTTTTAAGCCTGATTAATTGTGGCTGGCTGAGATTCTCCGCAACCCAGATGACAACAATAGACGCAACACTGACCCATGCAGACGAACAAAGAAACCGCGTGCGAAATGCAGCGGTGTCCGAAACGGACTGATACAACAAGCACATTGCCACCAACTGTCTAGGATCCTGCTGGATAATGTTCAGTCACTGGAGAACAAGCTGGATGACCTGAGACCTAGAGTTACTTTCCAACGCGACATGAGGGATTGTAACATTTTATGCTTTACGGGGGCATGGCTGACCACCACAGTGCCGGACCAAGCTGTAACACCGTTGAATTTGTTCTCTGTGTTTCACATGGACAGAACGGTGGAGTCTAACAAAGCTAAAGGTGGGGGAGTATGCTTCATGACTAATAATAAATGATGCAATGCCAGGAGTGCTTCCATTCTCTCCAGCTACTGCTCGCCTCGTCTGGAGTATTTAATCGTCGAATGTCGTCCTCACTATATGTCTCGTGAGTTTACCTCAGTCATTGCCACGGCGGTCTACATTCCACCCCATGCGCACACAGGCACGGCTTTGTCTGAACTCCACAATGTTCTGTGTACGACTCAAAACAAACACCCAGACGCAGCATTCATCATGGCAGGGGACTTTAATAAGGCAAACCTCAGACAAGTAATGCCGAACTTCCACCAACATGTCATGTGTCCAAATAGGGGAACCAGAATTCTGGATCACTGCTACTACACCCCATACAAGCAGGGCTACAAAGCTCTTTCACATTCAGAGTTTGGGAAGTCTGATCATAACGCCATTTTCCTCATGCCGAAATATAAACAAAGTTTCTTCATTCATGAAGTCATGATGGAGGTGAAGCGCTGGTCTGCCCAATCAGAAGCCATGGTGCAGGACGCGCTCGATGATGTAGACTGGGACATGTTCTGAGCATGCGCAGATGACATCAACGAGTTTGCAGAAGCAGCAGTTAGCTTTGTTAGTATGCTTGCTGATGAAGTTGTCCCCACGACGAGAGTTAAATCTTTTCCCAACCAGAAACCGTGGGTTGACAGATTGATTCACACAGCAGTAAATGTTCGAACCGCTACTTATAATGCTGGACTCACTACTGGCGATATGAGCGCCTACAAAGCGGCTTCATACAGCGTTCAGCGTGCCATGAAAGACGCCAAACACCGATATCTAGAACAAGTAGACCTGCACTTTCAACAGGGCGACATACAGTGCATGTGGCACGGACTGCGTACCATCACGGACTACAAAGGAAAATCTCATGCGATGGTAAGCGCACACTCTGCATTTGCATATACTAATGAACTCAACACATTTTACGCCTGTTTTGAGGCTGGTTACGCAGCTAACGCTAACTACTGCCTTACTACGGAGGACGGTGTCATCATCAGCATCACATAGCGCGATGTGCGTGCAGCACTGAAGCGAGTAAACATCAGGAAGGTGGCGGGACCAGACAGCATCTCTGGATGCCTGCTGTATTGCTGCACTGGCCAACTAGCTGGAGTACTCGCCACCATCTTTAAGAAGTCTCTAGCACAGTCTGTGGTTCCTATGTGCTTCAAAATATCCACAATCATTCCTGTTCAAAAGAACAATAAGCCCTCGCCTTGTGGAGAAGAAACAGGGGAACTATGTGAAATTGTTGTTTATTGACTATAGTTCAGCATTCAATACAATAATACCCTGTAGACTGTTTGCAAAGCTGAGGGACTTAGGACTCAACAACCGGAGGGACTTAGGACTCAACAACCGCTTGTGTGCGGGGGTGCTGGACTTCCTCACAGGCAGAACACAGGTAGTGAAAGTTGGTAACTGTGTTTCCAACAGCATCACCATCAACACAGGAGCTCCACAAGGGTGTGTTCTTTGCCCCCTGCTGTACTCCCTTTACATCCATGACTGCACGGCCACGTATTCTTCCAACACTATTGTGAAGTTTGCAGATGACATGGTGGTACTGGGCTTCATCGCGAACAGCGCTGAGATAGCCTACATGGATGAAGTTGCAAACCTGACATTGTGGTGTCAGGAAAACAGCCTCAAACTCAACGTCAGCAAAACCAAGGAGTTGGTGGTGGACTTCAGCAGGAGACAGCAGTGGGACTATAAGCCCATCATCATTAATGGGACTCCAGTGGAAAGAGTGAACAGTTTTAAATACCTGGGCGTTCACATCTCTGAGGGCCTGACATGGTCTGAGCACATCCAAGTTCAGACCAAAAGGGAAAAGTGGAGACTCTAGAATCCCTGAAGAGACCCCAAACTTCCTAAGCTGTCTGAGATGATAAAGTCTTTCTACTCTGGCACTGTGGAAAGTATCCTGACACAGAACGTTACATCCTGGTTTGGAAACTGCTGTGTTCAGGACCATAAAGCCCTACAGAGAGTGATCTGTGCAGCGGAACGCTGCTGCAGGTCAGCTCTACCATCTATCCAGGACATTTACACCAGAAGATGCAGGACCAGAGCTCTCAGGATTATCAAAGACTCCTCTCATCCCAGCAATAGCCTGCTTCATCTGTTAAAATCAGGCAACAGGTTTTGTAGCATCCTGGCCAGGACAGAGAGACTCAGAAGGAGATTCTATCCTCAAACCATAAGACTGTTAAATAAGAACATGCCATCTCATCCATGACCCTCCACATACTTAGATTGGACTGTAATTGTACCATGCGGTCTACCCATTACCTTGTTTTGGAAATTGGTCCGTCCTTTAACACTATGCATCTGTCTAACATTGGTTTTGCACAATAATCACTGCACTATTGCACCGTAACACTTAATTCTACTTTATTTCACTTAATTTTACTTATTATTTACAGTATGTCCTATTACTGTATATCGTTATCTTTCAGTCTAGGACTTTTTGTTAATCTAACTGATATTCTTCTAACTTTGCACAGTTTTGATAAGCGGATCAGGATGCATTTCACTGCATGTTGTCCTGTATAAATAACTATGCATGTGACAAATAATAAAGAATCTTGAATCTTGAACATTTTAAATAAAAATTTACTTGTGTGGGCATAATCTGAGCCTGTAATTGGTTACAATGCAAAAATAAAACTGAAACAAAATTCTAAATTATTTCATTTATGTAATTTACTTAAATGTTTTTTAATATCCCCTCTAACCCTTTTATATTATCAGCTGTGAGAGACGGCCCATGTCCTTACGCGGACACCCTTTGACTGTTTGAATCAAATAACTCTGAATAACCCTATCCTCAACTATAATGAAACTGAGAGGAGCTCTGGAGATCTGAAGATACTGTAGAATCTATTGGCATCTGATGGAGTCAACTCCATCTGCTTAGAATGCCAGGGTGGAGTTTCTGGGCTTCAGAGATGTACAAGGGCAGTTCAAAAAGTTTCCGCACTTTTATATTTTCATTGGAAATGGTAAAGGCGAGAGGAGTAGTAACTGGACATTAAAAAATTGGTACAGTTTGGGGAAAATAGCATCGTAAATGAAGGTGACTATGTAGGGAAGTGATGTAATTTGTTTTTGAAATTCTTAATAAATAGAGTTTTAAAAAGTGCCAAAGCTTTTTTTTTTTTTTTTTTTTTTTTAACATATTATCAAATTTATTAAAATCAAACAACATTCCATAAAGCATGTCAAAGTTTATAAAACTAGGTTCAACTCAAGTCAACCCCCACCCATGAGAATGAGAGCTAGGCCAGCGTAGTGAAACTGTAATAGTAGAAAAGATAAGTAAGTAAATAAATAGAATAAAAACGGGAAGAGAATCTGCTTCCTCAATTTAAATGCTTATTCTAAAATATTATTAATTACATCCTGCCAGGTTTTAAAAAAGTTTTGCATAGATCCTCTAAGTGAGAATTTATTTTTTTCCAATTGCAAGTAGTATATAACATCGGTTATCCAAAGACTGAAAAGAGGTGAGTTAGGATTCTTCCAGTTCAGAAAGATAAGTGTACGTGCCAATAGTGTAGTAAAGGCAATCACAGTTTGTCCTTCTTCACTTTAAGCCCCTCTGTGAGCCCACCAAACACAGCTGTTAGTGGATTAGGAGGAACTGTGACACCAAGGATGTCTGAAAGGCATTTAAAGATTTTGGTCCAGAATGATGTTAATTTGGTGCAGGCCCAAAATATATGACCCAATGAGGCCGGAGCTTGATTGCAACGTTCGCAGGTTGAATCTTGCCCTGAAAACATTTTGGATAATTTTAAACAAGACAGATGTGCTCGATAGATGATTTTAAGTTGAATGTGCATTGCTGCCTTCCATTCCTTTTCTGAAATATTGAATGAAAGATCGTTTTCCCAATGTACTTTGGGATCTTTGAAAGGGAGGGACTTTAAAATGTTTTTATATGTTAGAGAAATGCTGTCTGAGTCCTCAAGATTGATCGATATTTTTTCCAGAGTAGAAGTAGGTGGTAGGGGAGAAAGTCGGGCAGGTTTTGTTTAATAAAGTTTCTAATTTGGAGGTAGTGAAAGAAATGTGTTGCTGGAAGGTTATATTTGGAGTGTAATTGTTCATAGGATGTGAAGATGTTGTCTATGTAAGGATCCGCAAGGGATTTAATCCTGAATGTTTTCCAGACATTGAAAGTTGCGTACATTTGAGAGGGAGGAAAAAGGTGCTTATTGTGCAAAGGTGCCAGGAAGAGTGCAGAAACATTTTGAATGTCCCTCATATACTTGGAAATCCAAGCCCAAGAAGAGATTCTTGGCATGTAACTGCAACTGTGGCATGAGGCTTACTCTCTGCGTCCCCATCTATCTGTCTTGCTCTCTCTAAATCTCTGTCTATGTCTGTCAATTTTTGTGTCTCTATCTGTGTCTATCTCTCTCTGTCTAACTTTCTGTTTCTCACTCTGTCTCTGTCTGTCTCGCTTTCTCTATGTGTGTTACTCTCTGTCTCTGTCTATCTGTCTATAACTTTTTCTGTCTGTCTGTGTGTCTCACTTTTTGTCTCTGTCTGTGTCTTTCACACTCTCACTCTCTCTCTGTCTCTGTCTGTGTCTGTTGCTTGTGCTTGCTGCTCCTGGCTTTTTTTGTTTTTTTGTGCTCATTTACATACCACCCAGTAATTCTTCATTTACCACCAGTGGTACTTGTACTACAGGTTGCAAAACCACTGCGCTAAAGGATGGCTTCTGGTTAAGCACTGTAGTTTATTGCTGCCTAATTTTTTTTTCTTCAGTACATATATTACAGTTTTGATTTCACAAAAGTTTAATTGCCCAGTGAACTAACTATGGAACTTCATTTATATTGCTTTTAGGAAAATGGCAGTCCTGCCACAGAATTTCACCAAGACAATCTGCAAGCGACAGTTTTAAATCTGTTTCTGGCTGGAACTGAGACCACAAGCACTACACTGAGATATGGATTACTGATTCTCATGAAGTACCCACATATCCAAGGTAGGAACGTACAAGACACAATCAGTTAGCAGTGTAAACTAGTTCTTCATAATTCTTCAGATATGTGAAGAGCATCATTATTGAATTATTTTTAAGGTAGATATGAAAAGTCCAAACATCATAGTTCATTTCAGCATTTTGGTGATATTAAAGGAATACACCCCCAAAAATTATTTTTTATATGTTAATTACTTCATGTGTTTTTTAGTGATGACTGATTAAAAAAATTTAATCTTATATTTTAATGAAGAACAGGGATAAGAAAGTTTACGATATTATACTGTACAAGCCAATGATGAGAAATGCTCTACAACAGCAAACAGTAAAAGAATAAACACGGAAAAAAGAACAAAAATCTCCTGTTACTCATGTTGTATAATCCATATATCCATATAAATAGATACCTTCTGAAAACAGCACATATCATGAACAGGAAATACATTCATGTGAGAGTGTGCTTTTGAATCGAAGATCTACCTCTCTTCCTTATTCACTGGTCAAGAGCAATGCCCTCAGTGTGAATGAGTATTAAATAAACAAATATTAAAAATAAAATAAATAAACTTTCAAAACAGTTATTTCTCTGAAGGACCCAGAATGTTACACCTTACAAATGTTTTCTATTTTCTTCTCCCTGTAATTAGCATTATTTAAGTGAAAAAGAAATGCATTATTTTAGGGAAAAATATCTGTCCATACTTTGATGCTATAATTATGAACACCCAGTCCTTTGTAGCATTTATATTTTAACCCATTAGATCACACGATAATAATTCATCTTCATTTGTTGTCAGAAGCATTACATATACAGTACAGTCCCTCTTAACTAGCCACCTCAGGACTGGACCAATGGCAAAAGTATGTACTGTAACTCGTCGACGTTCCTGAAGAAACCATATCCACAAGGCTTCATCTACGATTTTGCACGCGTTTTTTTTTCTCGTACAAAGACTGGACAGTATGGTGTAGGGGGTCCACAGCACAAGTCAACAAGGCCACTTTTTAAAGAAATAATTAGCGAGGGGGCGTGGAATGTGTGGCCGATGTAGCTTAAGTGCACAGTTGTGGAGTCTGATCAGATCCACGTACCCTTGATAAATAAATGTGCGAGGCGGCTAGGGGGAGAAGAGGAAAGAACGGGAGGTTAATGGAGAAGGAAGCAGAGAGAGACAGCGAGTGCCGCCAGGTAGAAAGAAGAAGGCACCATGCTTTGGATTTTAAGAGGCCGATTCCAGCCATTGTTTTAAACTCGTTTGCATTGTTTTTAAAGGACTTGTTTTTTTACTAATGGATTTTAACCTCCACTAATTCACTTGTTTTAATGGAATACTTATTTAAATAAGACTTTTGATACACTGCACTTTATTTAATTTGAACACTGTTTTGTTGTTTGCTGGTTTTAAAATACCTCTCACCTTCCAGGAAAGAAGGAAGTACATACATATAATATAAAGAACAACTCAGAATTAAAAAAAAAATTAAATTATTATTTTATTATAACAGGCCGGTTAATGCGAGGCCAGTTAAGAGGGATTGTACTGTATTATAGAACATTAGGAACATTTACATATGCGTTAATAACCTGGTTGGTGACCAAAACCCAGTTTCAAAAATTCTGCATATACCATTTTATATCTGGTTACAGAAACTGGGTTAAAACACATAGATTTCTCTACAAGTATACTGGTTATATGGCACTGTAAACCTTTATCCAGATTGCACTAGATGATTTCATAGTCTAAGAATGTCCTTTACACTCTGTTAGCATCCATATGCCCATGCACCTTTTTATGACATTGGAGTGTTTTGCCAGGGGGGAAATACCATAAGTAGACTCATACATGTAAATGGAGGTTTTTAAGAAGCCACGTTTCTGCTTTAACTGGATTACTCATCTTAACTCAGTTTTGTGTGTGCATGTAAACACGCTTATTAAGAAGTGGAAGAAATATGAAAGCATTGGGACAATGTAGGGATCAAAACGGACAGCTGGGCAAGGAGAAAACCCATCAGAAAGGGTACTTGGCATGTTATATCTATAAAGAGTAAACGAAATGAATAGGAATTCCAAGGAGAGGAGCAAAACAAAAGCTAAAAATGTGATTTATTTCCAAAATAAATTGGGTGATAGAGACCAATCAAGACAGAATTCTGCTGGAATTAAAGCATTAGTTTAAGGGCATGCATGTTTATACAGTGTAACCATGGCATTTAAAAGGTTTATTTTCCTAAAAACATAATCAAGGTCTTCTAACCTATAGTATTAATTAACTGTGGAAAAAAAGTGTGTAACAATTTACCTTGAAATCAGCTTTTACTTTAATGAAATTTGAAATTTCAATGAGGATGTGTAGACTTTTAATATACACTGTATATCCTGTCCCAGATTTGAGTCAATGCACCCAAACTACTGTTTGTTCACTTTTTCCTTTAGAGAAGATACATCAGGAGATTGATGCAGTGATTGGTCGTGATCATACACCTGCCATGGAGCATCGCAAAAAGATGCCCTACACAGATGCAGTGATCCATGAAATTCAGAGATTCATTGACATTGCTCCAATGAATTTACCCCATATGACCACACGGAACACTTCATTCAGGGGCTACAACATCCCGGAGGTGAGTCATTAAACATGGTCTCTAAAGTAAAATGGCAAAACTACTATTAATGCCACAAAGACCCAGTGGATTCAGCAAGCTTTCAGACACCTTCACTTTTTAAATATTTTGTTATGTTGCAACCTAATGCTAAAATTTACCAACATCAAGAAATGCCAGAATGTCAAAGTGAAAACAGGACCTAAGAAATTTTTGGAAATCTACTAAAATTTGTTAATATCTCTAGAAATTCTTGATTGCGTTTAAGTCTGTGTTCTGACTGGGCAACTCAAGGACATTTCCAGAGTTTTTCACTAACCATCCCAGTGTTATCTTTGCTTTGTGCTTACAGTCATTGTCTTTTCAGAAGGTGAAGCTTCAGCCCAGTCTGAAGTCTGTGGCTCTCTGGATCAGGCTTTCATTAAGGATCTCTCTGTACTTTGCTTCATTCACCTTCCACTCATTGTTGTCTAGCTACCCAGTCCCTACCACTGGAAAACAACCACACAGCATGATGATGACACCACGGTGTGTCATGTTTGGAACGGTGATGAGCGGTGCCTAGTTTCCTCCAGACATTTGATAATCTTGGTTTCGTCAGACAAATGAATCTTGTTTCTCACGGTCTGAGAGTCCTTTACGTGCCTTTTACTGAATAGAATCTCAGTCTGTCCTCTCTGTCATAAAGCCCAGATTGGTGAAAAATTGCAGTGGTGGTTATTCTTCTAAAAAATTCTCCCATCTCTGCACATGTTCTCTAGAGTTCAATCAGAGTGGTCACTGGGTTCTTGGCCACCTCTCCTACTGAGGTCCCTGTTGTCATGATCTCTCAGTTTAGCATGGTGGCAAACTCTAGGAAGAAATGTGGTTGTTCCATACTTCTTCTTTTTAAGAACAATGAAGGCAACTTTGTTCTTGGGAGCCTTCAATGCTGTGGGAATTTTTTATAGCCTTCCCCAGATCTGTGCCTCACCACAATTTTGATTGTGAAAGTCTACAGACAGTTTCTTGGACTTCATGACTCGATTTTGCTCCAATCCAATTTGTAAACTGTATGTCCTTCTATAGTGAGGTGTGTGCCTTTGAAGATCATGTGAAATCACAGCTGTATTCCAAGCAAGGTGTAGAAATATCTGAAGGAAAATCAATAGAATGGGATGCACCCGAGCCAACTTTCAAATGTCATAGCAAGCAATATGAATACTTGTGTCAATGTGATAGATCAGTGTTTTATCTTTCTTAAATTAGAAAAAAAAAACATCTAAAACCTTGTTTTTGCTTTGTCATTCTGGAGTATTGAGTGTTGCTTAATGAAGGGGAAAATAAATGATTTTAGCACAAGGTTGAAACACTGCAAAATGTGAAAAACTGAAGGGGTCTGAACAAGTTCTGAATCCACTGTATGATATATTGTACCTTGTGTTACTTACAGGTATGAAACAGGAGAGACTTTGAGCTTTTAGCAGAACAATTTTAATTTGTAAATGGGACATGGTGGATTCTTTGTTTGGTAGAACTCTTTCAAATCTTTGCAGGTTGACGTGTTTTTTGTGTGATGTTTTAGGGTACATTGGTGATTCCTTTACTGCACTCTGTGCTTTTTGATAAAACACAATGGGAGTCACCTCAGTCCTTCAATCCTGGACATTTTCTGGATAAGGATGGATGCTTCAAAATGAACCCAGCGTTTATGCCATTTTCTACTGGTATGTAATTTCTGTTGAGGTTGGTACTCTTAGCTTGTGTGTCTAGTGTGCATGCTAGCATGAGACTGATCAAATGTGACCTCATAGATGGGTACACTCTTAAAAAGTCTGTTTTTCTTAATAGCACTTTATTGTTCTTTACTGTGTTGCTTGATGCCTCATACAATTATTGCTTGACAAAGCATCATTTTATTCTGGGATGGGTTCTTTGCATATGAAGTTGGTTCCTTGTGCTTTGAAAACTTTGTAATATGTAGGGAAAAAAAATCAAAAGCTGAAATCTTGAGTGTATGGTAGGCTTCCTAGCAGGACACTAACAAATTAAGAAAACCAGGACTTAGTCTGTGTTACTGTATATCAAAAGAGTACTTTTAAATCATGACCCATTGATATTTCACAAATCTGGAACCATCTATTCATGGTTATTCACTGTATGGAGCCTGTTACTTATCTAAATCAATAAAGGTTCTTTCTGAACCCTTCATGTGGATGTGTCATTTGGCAACCAAAAATGGTTCCCCTATGGCTCAGCTCTGAAGAACCACTCTGATGGTACCTTTATTTTTAAGAGTGTAGATAAATCTGAACTGTTAGTGTGAAAGAAATTGAGCTGAGAGGCGCAGTGCATACACAAATGTGGACTGCTCCTCCTATGAACTGAGTGGCACTGCTGTATTGCCAGAGGGTACTAATCCTGCCTTTGTGAGGTGGCACCAGAGATAGCAGGAGTGTCAAAATTTCAGGAATAATGGAAAAATTATTTTTGCACCATTCAGTAAGCATGTCCTTTAGTGGCCCAGCCAGAGCCCAGACTTGAATCCGATTGATCATCTCTGGAGAGATCTTAAAATGGCTGTGCACCAACGCTTCCCATCCAACCTGATGGAGCTTGAGAAATGCTGCAAAGAGGAATGGGCGAAACTGGCCAAGGATAGGTGTGCCAAGCTTGTGGCATCATAATGAAAATGACTTGAGGCTGTAATTGCTGCCAAAGGTGCATCGACAAAGTATTGAGCAAAGGCTGTGAATACTTATGTACATGTGCTTTCTCAATTTTTTTATTTTTAATACATTTTCAAAAACCTCAAGTAAACTTTTTTCACTTTATCATTATGGGGTGTTGTGTGTAGAATTCAGAGGAAAAAATGAATTTAATACATTTTGGAATAAGGCTGTAACATAACAAAATGTGCAACAAGTGATGCGCTGTGAATACTTTCCGGATGCACTGTAGTCTCTAGCCTCCACAAAAGGATATTGTCCACTCTTATCTCAGTGCAAAAAAATTACACTTTAGAGGATTAATCAGCTTAAATAAGAGATCACATCTCATCCATTTTGAAAAGTTGATCAGCTGTGTCTTAGAATGTTCCTGTAAATCGTTAAACTGTCCTGTATCTCCTGATTTTGAGATGTTTCATTTCACAGGGAAGCGTGCCTGTGCAGGTGAGGGTTTGGCCCGGATGGAACTCTTCCTGTTTTTCTCGACTCTTCTACAAAACTTCTCATTTCATTTCCCTGAGGATCCTGAAACTATCAGCCTCCTGCCTGGTGCCAGTTCTTTTCTAAAACTTCCAAAAGGTTATACATTTATTGTCAGTCCCCGTTAACTTAACGGGAGAATGTGGGTAAATTTGAGCTATAATTGTTTATTCTGGAAGACAATTTGCACTCGAATGATGCTAATTCTGTTTTCACTGTGAACTTTCATTTCAAGAGATTATATCCATACTTTAGTCTTGAAGCTTTGCAGTTTTACAAAAATATAATTTAGATGAATACATGGTTATTCACTTAATGAGGGTTATTCAGTTGAGAATAGGAGGTGTTAGAAAAACATTATTGTGAAAAGTTAGGAACCTAAGAACCAAGGACAATAATTTAACTGACCACAAAAGTATGATAACATATATGATGTGTCATCTGTGTGCCTGGATACCTGGAATTGAAAAACTGTATGTATTTTTTTTTTCTTATGTGGACTTGAACATTCCTGTAATGCAGTGGTCTCAAACTCCAGTCCTGGAGGGCTGCAGGTTTTCATTCTAACCCTTTTCTTAATTGGTGACTGGTTTTTTCTGCTAATTAATTCCTTTTTCCTTTCATTTTAATTGACTTGTTTTTTAAGATTTGTTCCCTGAATTTCTTCATTGTTCTTCTGAATTGCTTCATTTCTTTCCTTAAACAGAATTGAAATGTGAAGTGAATGAGCCAAGAGAAGGCCAACTAAGTCAGGATCTCAAAGTTCAACCATTTCACTCCAATCGGTTGCTTAATCAGGAGGCGATTCTTGTTAATTAAACCTGTTCTTTAATTCTATGGCTTGTTGCTGCTCTCATATACTTCCAAAAGTATTGATTTTCTCTTCTCTAAGAGCACTATTAAAATGTTTTGTGGACCGGAGTAGATCAGCATTCCTGAGACCTTCAACTTTCTTTATTTTCAGATGGTATGATGGACACAGGTTGATGGTCCTGTTTTGGCTCATTTTTGTATCTCATTATTGTTTGACTGCTAATTACAGAAAAAGAAACAACAATTGAGGGGGTCTAGGTCTTCAAGAACATGTCAATTAAAATGAATTTAAAAGATGTTAATTAGCAGCAAAAACCGGTCACTAATTAAGAAAAGGGTTAGAATGAAAACCTGCAGCCACTGCAGTCTTCTGTCTTGGGTGCCCATCAATCCCAAAACCCCACTCTCCCACACACCCCTCAAAGAATAAAGTTGTAATTGACATTCAACCCAAGAAGAACATCTTTGGGAATTAAGGTGAATACCACAATAAAGTAATTTGATGAAAGCTCACGCAGGAAGAATGTGCAAACACTCCTCTTGACAACAACCGGGCACAAGACTCAAACATTCAAACAAGGTTCATTTCTTGTGTTCTTTCTTTTTTTTTCCTTATAGTATTCTTATTCTCTACTTTTCTCAAATAAAACTAAGAATAATCAATAATTATAGCTGGACTGATAACCTTTTATACACACTAGAGCAAATAGGGAACACGCATGGAGTGTCAGACTAAAGGGATGTACCTAAAATTCATGCAACAGGCTATGAGGTGGACATGGACCAGGCTGACCCTGGAACTGAAAACTTATGAACTACAAAAACAGACTGATGGAGCTGAGCCTGATCATTAAGAGGTGATGTGTTTGAAGTGTTTAAAATTTTGAAGGATGGCACATCTAGGCCATTAGGTATCCTCTAAGAAAGGGCATTTTGATATATTAATATCTAAGGGTAAACTCAACCCTAAAATAGAAGAACTAAATACCCAGAAATGCTTTGACAGACTTATTTTAAACTTGGTATTTTTTTAGAAGAAGAAAAATCAGCCAACTGGGATTCTTTTTTTTTTATCTATCTATCCCTAATTGTCTATAATAATACAATACTGAGTACACTATGCTAAAATGCTGTGTAGTGCTGACAGAAGCCTGAAGACAGAGTAAAAATCACTCAGTGGCATGTTTGAGGGATGCTGGTATATACAAATGAAGGTCTCCAGCAAATGACCATTGTAGGCTGCACCACTGAGCAATAGCATGGATTGAAGAGAGAAGAAGGAGAGATGCCCTAGACAGGAAAAAAACAAAGCATTGAGCTGTGAAGTGGAAGGAAGGAGGACAGTTCTGTGAAAAACGGAGTTTCCATACACAATGACTGTTTCAAATTATATATTAGTTTTTGTTTTTTTTTTGTTTATTTGAAGAAAATAACATTCCAAATGATCAAGTCTAACTCACTGTATATAATGAAGAAGATAACGTTACATACAATTATGTCAAACTTAACAAAACAGAATGCAACCCCCAGGCGAGAGAACCAGGGGAGAGCCAACAACAAGAGCAAATCTTTAAAAGCAACAAAGAAGGGAGAATGTACTTTTCCCAAATAAAAATGCTTATTCTGAAATGTTATTAATTAGATCTTACCATATTTAAAAAAAAAAAAAATTTTGAACAGATCCTCTACGTGAGAATGTGATTGTTTCCATTTTCAAATAATATAGAACATCAGTTACTCACTAATTTATAAAAGGTGGGTTGGGGTTTTTCCAGTTGAGCATGATAAGTGCACAATCAATTTGTCCTTCTCCACTTTAAGCCCATCTGGGAGTATACAAAATACATCGGTTAGTGGGTTAGGAGTGATTGTGACACCAAGGTTGTTTAATATGCAATTCAAAGATTTTTATCCAAAATTATGATAATTTGATGCAATTCCAAAACATGGGACCCAGTGAGGCTGGAGCTATATTGCGATTTTCAAAGTTTGGATCTTTACCTGGATACTTTTTAAATTAAATAAATGTGACTGATGGAAGATTTTAAGTTGAATGGTAGAATACTTTGCGTATATGGAGCTAGACTATATTCTGTACATGGCTGCCTTCCACTCCTTTTCTGAGATATTGTCAAGTTTGGGTTGTAGAGTTGCACAGGAGACAGGAAAATGGGGCCAGGTTTCCAAGGAAAATTAACTTTATTGCTGAACAGGCAGGAACAGAGACGAGTTTATTTAGCAGGAGATTATCATCAGTACACAAGCGCACAGGTAGCAACTGGTAAACATCATACTCCAGCTCCACAATTCAGCTTAAAAAACACAGTCTTCTTCGCCGAGCAGATTCAGTAGCTCAGAAGCAGTGGCCAGGGCAGATGCAAGTCTGGGGGAGAGAGGACAGAAGAATGAGCAATTGGGCCGGCAGGGGCTGTCTTTTAAATGTTCTAAGCATCATGCGAGAAGTGTGTTACACAGTAAGAGAGCAAAGCCACACCTGATGCCACAAACAGCTAATTAAGAGTGCAGTTGTTTTCCAGGGGTTTTCGAAGGGCAGCTGTGTTTCTTTGCCATTGGTTTACCATTTAACAGAGAGTCAGCTCACAGCTAAGAGAGTATTGGCGCACAGCAGCCTGCATTTTGTGATAGGAATACAGAGCAGAGGAGCCACTGAACCATCCTGAGCGACTGCCACTACCACCATCAAGGACGTCAAATCACCCAGGACACCGGTCACAATATTAGGTGAAAGATCCTTTCCCCACTGTACCCTAGGATCTTTAAAAGTAAGAGACTTTAATATGTTATTATATCCTATTGAAATGCAGTCTGAGTCTTCAAGACTGATCAGTATTTCTTCTGGACTAGAAATGGGAATTTACTAAATTGTATATTAGTTTTGATCAGTTATAATGAAATCCCTTTAATTGGAAAAATGAAAAATCTTCATTTTATTGTATATCATTGTGTGAATATGGTATAGGTATATTAGGTTTGTAAATTCACCATTAAATTGTCTGTGCATTTGTAGTAAGACAGTGGTTGTGATAACAAATCTTCTCACATAACACAAATGGTGATGTTGTAATGAAAATGAATGATTTGCAAAATCCATCAACTACAGCACCACTTGGGAAATGTTAGCTGCATCAAAAATGGTTAGTGTATTTGAAGTTTAAAGAGATTGTGTATTATTTGCTAGATTTGGGGTAAACCATTAACTGGTTAAAACACTGTGCCTTACAGGAGCTTCATGTGGCAGTCATTTTGAGGTTTATAAACCTGTTGCTACTATTAATCTTGCTCAGACTGAAAATTGGTCACACCAAACACAGCAGTCGAGTACCTTTTGTTGCTTCTTTAATGTGACCAAAACTATACTGATTGAACAAGAAAATATAAGCGCTGTACTAGATATAAAGGCAAAACCAGACAAAATCAATTGAAAAAATCTGAGGCTAAATATGAACAAAAAATCCAGAAAGCAACAGAGTTGTCATTGCTCAATGTACACAAAAATTCTAAAGTGAACAGACCTGTTTGTACTACATATATACCAAAAAAAACCTAAAGTTAACAAACTTGATGTTGCTACATGTACACAAAAAATTCCTAAAGTGAACAGGGTTGTGGTTGTTAAATACACGCATAAACACCCAGAAATTCATGGAGCTGCGTTCAAAACATATTGGTATGAACAGCAAAATGTCTGTTTGACATTCAAATTAAAAAATATATTTGCCTTTGCTCAAAAATTGCAATTATAATTATAAATCTGATTAAGAATTTTTTATCAAGTCCATGAATGTTTAATGCCTATATTGTTGTACACTGAAATGAGCTGATGAACTGACGAAAATGTTGCAGAACTGGAAAATCAAGTTATAACCTTTTGAAGACTTACTAGAGCCTATTAAATATTTAGTATTTGGTTTACACCCAGGCTCATAAAATTTTGCCAGTGCTCTAAGAAAAAATAATAGTGCTTTTCAAATGATATCATTTAATGCAAAAAGAGTAATTGACATGAGTTCATGCCAAGGATAGGTGTAACACCTTTGAAAGTTTGTCAGGCAAACCCAGGCTACACAGCTTGTGTGTGTGTGTGTGTGTATATATATATATATATATATATATATATATATATATATATATATATATATATAATATAATGTGTGTACATTATATATTATTCTACAAGGGCCATCATGTCACAAACCACATTATGTAAATCTGACAAACAGGGACAGACAAAATAAACAAATTGCCTTTTTAAATTATATTAATTTATGCAACCAAGCTGGCACCTATTCCAGTTTTTTGTTGTGTGAAGATATTAGCGTAAAAATGCATGTCTGACCAATATCCAACGCTTCTCTCACACACACACACACACCTTAATTATTCGCATTGCTAGTCGAATAGACTTTACCTTGAAATGTTTGCAGTCCTTTTCCTAAACCGCACATTACTATGAAAATTTTAAACAGCAAAACAGCACCGGTAATCTCTTTAATTGAATTTCATCAAAAATGTGCTTAGTGTTGTTAAATATTGTCTAAAATGAAATATGAATTTGTTAAGATGAATATCCTTCCTAAACTTCTCTTTTTATTTCAAAACATTTCAATATATATCAATAAATCATTTTTTAAACAGTTAGATTCAATAATAACCTCATTCATTTGGAACTCAAAACACCCACGTATCGAAGAGCGACCCTACAAAGACCTCAGGCAGAAGGTGGCATGGCTTTACCTAACTTTCAGTTTTATTACTGGGCAGCAAACATACAAGCCATAAAGACCTGGACACAAATAAATGAACATACACAGGCTTGGTCCGCAATAGAAGTAAAATCCTGTAGTACTTCTTTATATTCCCTGCTGTGCTCTCCAATAAATGAAAGTTATCGCAAATATACTAATAACCCAATTGTGCTTTACTCACTCAGAATATGGAACCAAATTAGAAAGCATTTTAAGATGGAAAATCTTTTATCTGTGGCACCTCTGCAAGAGAACCACCTCTTTCAACCTTCGCAAGTATATCCAGTTTTTAATACCTGGAAAAGTTTTGGGATTAAAATGCTCAGAGATCTTTATATAGACAACATATTTGCATCTTTTGAACAATTACGTTCAAAATTCAACCTCCCAGCTACACATTTCTTTTACTATCTTCAAATTAGAAATTTTGTTAAACAGAAATTGCCTGATTTCCCCCACCTTGCACCCTCCACAATGCTGGAAAAAATACTGCTCAATTCCGAGGAAACAAACACTATTTCCGCAATATATAAAATCTTATTAGAGTCCGTACCTTTCAAAGATCCAAGAGGACATTGGGAAGAAGATCTCTTAATCAATATATCAGAAAAGGAGTGGAAGGTAGCAAAGCAGAGAATTCACTCGAGTTCTATATGCGCAAAGCATAGAATTATTCAACTCAAAATTATATATCGAGCCCATCTGTCTCGCTTAAAACTATCCAAAATGTTTCCAGGGCAGGATCCAACCTGCGAACGCTGCAACCAAGCCCCTGCCTCACTGGGTCACATGTTCTGGGCCTGCACCAAACTAACATCATTTTGGACAAAAATTTTTAAGTGCCTCTCAGACAGCCTTGGTATCACAATCCCTCCTAACCCATTAACAGCTGTGTTTGGTGTTCTTCCAGATGGACTTGAATTGGAGAAGGACAAGCAAACTGTGATAGCATTCACTACACTTTTGGCATGCAGACTTCTTTTGTTAAATTGGAAGAATCCTAATTCTCCTCTTATAAGTCAGTGGGAAACCGATGTCTTAAATTATTTGAAATTGGAAAAAATCAAATTTTCAGTTAGAGGATCTGTACAACCTGCGGTGGGTTGGCACCCTGCCCGGGATTGGTTCCTGCCTTGTGCCCTGTGTTGGCTGGGATTGGCTCCAGCAGACCCCCGTGACCCTGTGTTTGGATTCAGCGGGTTGGAAAATGGATGGATGGATGGATGGATCTGTACAACATTTTTTCAAAACATGGCAAGATTTAATCAATATTATTTTAGAATAAGAGAAATAACTATTATTGCATTTAACTCCCTTCTCCATCTCTTATTTACATAGATATTCACTTCTCCCTTTCTTTTGTTTAATGTTGCCTTATTAAAAAGCCTAAAGCAATTTTCCTTTAGCTAAGCTCTCCTTCTCAGGGGTGGGGTTTGATTAGTCTTCAAATTTGTTGGGGTATAAATTGATCTGTTTGTATGGAATGATTACAATGAAAATTAATAAAATAAAAATATTTAAAAAAATAAATAAATAAAATGAAATATGAATAATACACACATCTATTAGTGTTATCACATTTGTAGTGAAGAACTGAAAGCACAACAGATCATGACGTGAGGAGTACAATTAAGTCCCTATTACAAAACATATGATTGGCCCCTTTAACATAACCAGAATGTTTTCAGACTGTAAGAAGAAGCTGGAGTCCTCAAAGGTAAACTATTTGAACACAAGACAGCATACAAACTTTACAAATTCACTTCCAGTTATTAATCAAATAAGGCTTCAAGCATTTTGAGGCTGTAGCTATGGAATTGTTAGTTAATATATAATATATATTATTTACAATTTATTACAAATATGTGTATGTGTATACATATATACAGTATATATATATCAGAATTAATTATTCTGATACAAAAATTCTGGGAGCATTGGAATCCTCAGATGGGAAGATTTTCTCATCAGGTTGGACAACACAGCTCAGACTCTACAATGGAATGACCAGAAAGGGGTGGGCAGCTAGTTGGCTAAGGTCTCCAGGATTCTGACTTTGTCTAATTGTGTGTTTGATTTTCTCTCTTACTATTGACTGTGAACCCCGCAAAAGGTTTATTCTCTCCAGGGATGATACTGACTGGAGTTTTTATTTTCCTCCCCTTCATTGTCAAGTGGCCATAGTCATCAGTCAGTCTGTCATTACCCAACCCACTATATCCTAACACATGGTCACGTGGGTCTGCTGGAGCCAATCCCAGCCAACACAGGGCGCAACGCAGGAACAAACCCCAGGCAGGGTGCCAGCCCACCGCAGGGCGCATACACACACAAACACACCAAGCACACACTAGGGACAATTTAGGATCGCCAATGCACCTAACCTGCATGTCTTTGGACTGTGGGAGGAAACCGGAGCGCCAGGAAGAAACCTATGCAGACACAGGGAGAACGTGCAAACTCCATGCACGACCCTGTTCCTGGGTCTACTAACTGCGAGGTAGCAGCACTACTACAGTACCACCGTGCCCATGGCCATAGTTCAACAATTAAATAATGGGCAAAATTGTTGGTTTCTGTTTATGTTAATTACTTTCTACTTCATTTTCTGTTTGTTCCAACAAATTTGTGCATTCATGTGTATTATTTCTGTATTCAGTAATTTGTAAAATTTATACTTTGCTTTAAAAAAATAAATTGAAATAATAATAATAATAATTCTTTACATTTATATAGCGCTTTTCTCACTACTGAAAAAAACTGGCACATCTTCTAACAGTTTCATGTTGTCAGATGTTGTCTAGCAGACAATTAACCAAAATTAGATAAATTAGGCTTGATAATGTTATTTTATATATTATTATTTTAATTGCTTTCTAGCAGTCCTTCTGATGAAGTATTAAGTACTGGATCAATCATAAAATATAAAAAGTGCTTAATTGCAAATAAAATAAAGAGGACTGATAAAAACTAAGATAACACAAAGTATCAACATAAGAGATAACAATTCAAACCTACTTCTCTTCCAGGTTTCCACCCTGTAAATATTTTTACTATTTAATTTCCCTGCTACTGTAATGATTTAGTCCAATAGTTTAAAATTTAGTTTTCATTTGTATCTTCTATTTGCATTTTAGGTCCACTTGTGTTTGTTACATTTCATTACCACAATGCCATGCTAAGAGGCATGTGCATGTGACATTTTCGGAGAATGGTCACATGGTTTTGGCAGCCATCTTATCCAGGACTGAGCTGTTTGTTCAGTTGTGGTCCTTAATTTTTTTTCAAAGGGGAAAACTATTGTTTTGCTAGAATCATGAGTCAGTATCAGAAAAGCATTTGCCCCATTCCTGATTTCCCTTTTTTTTTTTGCTTACTCATAACACGTAATTGTTTCTGATTTCCAAACATTATTACAGTACAGTATTACTAGTTAGAACAAGCACAAAAAACTGCTACAATGCTAGAAAGTAAATAGAAAGTAGACAGAGAACCTCAGGTACTGTAACATGCAGCTGCTCTCCACAGAGTACAGGACGTATCCACTTTCCCAATGTGTCAAAAGTTACACTTTCAGCTCAGCTGTCCACAGAACATTATCACAAAAATCTTGGGTGCAAGCAAGGTGTTTTTTGGCAAAAGTTTGATGGGCCTTTATGGTCCTCTTGTTTAGCAGTGGTTTTGACCTTGCATCTCTCCTATGGATGCAATCCCTATGCACTCATGAAGTAATTGTGCTTGCCTGGCCACTCCTGAATGTATTTGCCACTGTTCCAGGTTATCTTCATTTGGAGATGATGGCTCTCCCTGTGGTTGACTGGCGTCTCAGGGTTTTGGAGATTGTTTTGTAGAACTTTCCCAACTGATATATTTCAGTAACTCTCTTTATCAGGTCTTTTGATTGAGGCATTGTGTGCTGCTTGTTGAGACTTTCCAGCCATCTTCACATTGCTGGAAGTGTTCTATTTATATGATATTTAGTTTCAGTACTGCTGGCAATAGGTACTAGGTGTGGTTAGTCTAATTTAATTTATCATATTTAAATATGATTAATTGGTTATTTGAATGACTAAGGGGACAATTATTTTTTCATATGGGTGATAAAGATGTCGGTAAACATTTTCCTTCAATAAATCAAATCATCATTTAAAAAGTGTACATTTTTTTACTGAGGTTATCTTTTGTATTGTGTGCCCTGTGTTGGCTGGGATTGGCTCCAGCAGACCCCCGTGACCCTGTGTTTGGATTCAGCGGGTTGGAAAATGGATGGATGGATCTTTTGTATTGTACTAAATTTGTTTGGAAATCAGAAACAATTAAATGTTATGAATAAGCAGAAGAGCTCAATAAGTAGGGAAATACTTTTTCATGGCAGTGCAGTTACTCTAGTAATTTTGTTTTGATTTTTGGTTTTTACTCTTATTGGTTTTGACTTTTATTTTGCCTTTTCTGTTAATTTGTTTGCTGATTTCTTAGACTTTTGCATAGCAACTGATCGTGGTGCTTTTTGGTGTCCAATAAAGCATTACATTACAAGTGCACATTAAAATAAAAACCAGAAGATAAAATAGCCAAAGGGGTGAGACTGAATGAAAGTCAGATAAAATAGCTAGGACAGAATCGGAAAGATTGCTTAAATCATACACCTAAACAAAAACACTCTTAAAGTCGGATTCAAACAAAACATTACAAAATGCCTATACTGACTTGTTTTGCTTGTCAATCTGTCTTCAAAACGTTCGTCTTTGTCTGAGAAGACCTACTCTATAGATATCCAAGGCATAGAACAATGATAAAACATATGTCATGTGATGTGTCACTTGAATAGCAAAGGGTTTCAAAAATGCAAACAATATAACCATGGCCACACAAGAACAGTGACAAAGTGGTGTCATCAGAGTAATGAAAAAATAAGCAAATGACACAGTTTCCAGAACTGATAGAAACCATATATAGTGAGGATCCTGGAATGTGGATTCGTGTCCATGTGACAGTTTCACTTTCTTTCCTCCAGCAATGAAAAGTTGTATTCTCCCCTATTTTACAAGATGGGGGACCCTATGGATGTGTTAAGCTGCCTCATCTTCTGCCTTTGGCTAAGACTACCTACTGTCCTCTAATATTCTCAGGGAGTCTTATATGCTTGCTCCTGGGGTATAAGGATCGCTCTTTCTGGTCTGGTGCACTCATGCAGCAATATATTCTGGCTCATCTTCCATACAGTTTTTAATGCTCTATAAGAAACCAAGTCTGCTCACACTGCCAACCAAACATGGTCTTTGTGTTCTCCTGTGCAATCAGATGTTGATTTCATATGAGTGAATGGCTTAGAGTATGGCATGTTCTGTTTTTACCTTTCTTTTAGTGCTTTGCAGTGGAATGAACTTTTACCAATTTTTTTTTGGTTTGTTTTCTGTCCTTTTGCTCTATGATCAAGTGGTTGATATCAAAATCTGGAAATTGGTTGGCTGTAGACGGGACTTTCTGCTAATAAACAGACCACCTAACCTGCCTGCATTGCTAATGTCTAAAATGGCCTTCTTGGAACAGTTGTGTTGCATTGTTATTGTAGAGCACTTTAAACTGGGTGCCAGACAGACTGAGAGTAAAGTATTACTTTCTGATTTATTTGGCTGAACTATATTTGTTAACAACAAAAACAATGTATCTCTCTGTACCATATTTTCATTCAAGGCATGTAGCTCAATGTGCTTTACAAGAGGTTAAAGAAAAAATGGCCAAAAAAACCAACATATTAGATAAAAAATATACCCATTAATAATTGAAATATCAAAAAAGTAAATAAGAATAAATCAGTATGCACTCAATAACTAAGGTTGCCAGACATCCCTTATATACAGGACATGTCCTATATTTGATAATTTTGTCCCCTGTCCTATGCTGACCTTTCAGGGACACCCAAATGTCCCGTATTTAGTTCATTTTCAAATTTCATAATAAAAATATATTTTTACTACCTTCTTACAGTACTTAGTTGTAACTTTATAAGTAATTATACTTTATTTTCTCCGATTCTCTTGATGAAAATAACCCAAATATAATGAGGTGTTTGCTGCCTGTTTGCAACTTGTTCAGTTGCTATGGTTGGCTGAGGACAGTGACACTCTTACCGTTTTGCTCTCCAGCCGTGCTGCTGCACAGTTCTGTATCAGCATTGCAACATACAGTGACTGTCCACAAAGTGTGTTGTTACTACTTGCCACAGTCCATTTTTTTTCTAACTTAAAAACTAATCCATCCATTCATCTCAAGATGCCAAAACGTAAATGTAAATTTTGTGATGAATATTCCAGCGAATGGGCATTTATCAAACAAGGCAGAAGCTGTTTTGAAGCAAGCTGTGGTGTATGTAATTGCACTTTCAGTATTGAACATGGCGGGAAGTCTGATATCAAACAATACATTATGTCTCCGCTTGTATACAATATATTGGTCTGGGTGTGTAGGGGGCATGTATAAATTTATATATATATAGTAATGTAGAGAGAGTGTTCCGTATTTCTGATTTTCTAATCTGGCAACCCTATCAATAACATTCTATGGCAGTCCAAAAAGTAAAGAATAACAGATAGAAAGTATGTAATGAGTAAGCAGCATTCTTCAAAAATACAGATCTAATTCTTAATCTGGTTTGCTTGCTCCTGATACAATTGAAGTTGTTTGGTCTTCTTTTTTTAAAACTACACATTTTTAAGGCTATTTTACAACTCCCTCCCCTGCTCTTTGGACCCTCATACCTACTTTATCAGTGTCAAATCTCTGTGGGACCCCCACCCCACCTGCTCTTCAATGGTATATTCTCATTCTGTCACTCTCAAATCTCAGAACAGGACCCCTCTCCCCAACCACCATTTAATAGATTTGTATACATCAGGTATTAGTCTAGTTTCTTATACCACTATGCAGGTTTTGGCTGGGAATGTTTTATGAGCTGACAACTCTATCCAACAGAGAGCAAGCTCTTGATGTCAATAAATGGTCTACAGCCAAAAAGACTCCTATAAAAGACCCCTCACGTGTACAGAGAATACATTGCATGTGTTAAAAATAAACTTAATCTGTTGCAAGGGAAAAACATTTATGTAAAATTAGAATATAAATTGTTATTCAAAGACCTCAATAAACTATATTACTTATATAACTTAGAAGACTGGCGTCCTTCAACATCTGCAATAAGATGCTGCAGATGTTCTATCAGACGGTTGTGGCGAGTGCCCTCTTCTAGGCCGTGGTGTGCTGGGGAGGCAGCATTACGCCTGGACAAACTGGTGAGGAAAGCACGGAGCTGGACAGTCTGATTGTTCCTTCCCCAAACTATGCGACTCTTCAATTCCACCTGGGGGGTAAACGTTAACACTATTCAAAGTTATTGCTGGTTTTTACCTGCATTTTTATTACTCTTTAATTTAATATTGTTTTTTGTATCAGTATGCTGCTGCTGGAGTATGTGAATTTCCCCTTGGGGTTAATAAAGTATCTATCTATCTATCTATCTATCTATCTATCTATCTATCTATCTATCTATCTATCTATCTATCTATCTATCTATCTATCTATCTATCTATCTATATTGGTAAAAGTAAGCAATGCATTGTAGCAAGTGCTGTGCTCTTTCTGTTGTTCATTTACATTGATAGCACAGGACTCAATGTAAGGTTAAAAGAATAAGCAGTTCTGTTTGTGAAAATGTGAATTGTAAAATATGAGTTTGAAGTAAAAAATGAATCACAACTTGTCATAAGGAGATGGAAAAGATTGATGTTAAGAGAAGTGACATCCTTCACATCTTCTATAGGGTGGTTCAGATATAATTATGCAATTTTCATTATGCTATAACTTATTAAGTTTATTACATAGAAAATCACCCAAAAAATCCCGGACCATCAGGAAGTGTGTGAACTGACGACGTAAAGAATTGTCTTCGCGACGAACTGAAATCGTCCCTGCATAAATCAAAGTCATCCAGACGATCTGGATCTGCATAATTAGATCTGGACCACCTTGAACAACTCTGTGATGGTCAGTGTAATTTTTTACATTGTGGTGTGCTGGGCTGGTAATATCACTCTATCAGGGGCCCACCAACTTAACAAGCTAATTAAAAATGCAGGCTCAGTTATGGGATGTACTCTGGATCCCCTGGAGGTATTAGCAAAGGTGAGCATGAAGACAAAACTGAGTGCCATTATTATTTTTTTTCTTTATAATTTTATTGATTTTATTGTAATCATTCCATTCAAAAAGTGAGTGCCATTATGAACAATGCTGCACATACCCTCTCTTACACAACAACACTGAGGACTTTCAGCCAACAAAATATTCAAGAAACACTACTGGGGGTCCTTTATACCAACAGCAATATACCTGTCTAGTGCCTCAACGGGACAGGGACTACACAGGCAAAAGTTTTCTTTTCTTTCTTTTTAAAATTGTTTCCCTTTTTAGTCATTCTTGTGTATGTTCAAAGCATAGTGTGTGTGTATATACTCATCTCTCTATCTATCTAGTTGGAAATGCAAGCATGATCTGCCAGAATATTACTGCAGTGTTTTAACATGTTGTATATTCATAGACCACAATGCTTATCTAAACTTTGTGATGCAATGGTGAAAATGACAGAAAGATACTGTAGCAGACAATAGCATGTCTCAAGCGAGAGGAGCTGATGTCCACATGTGTGTGTGCCTTCTGTCGCTGTGCTCATTACAATATACTAATTAATCATTAAGCTTTACTTACCTAGTGCTAATGAGCTCCTGAAATAATAACAACCATTTCACCTTTTTTTTCTCTCAGTTTAGTTTTTTTTAGTTGAAATATACCCAAGGATGCACTGGTGCACATCATCAGTGATGTTTCCTGAGGTCATCAGGTGTTTTGGGTCTCACAACATCATATTCCCTCGCTCAAGTGACCCACCAAGGGTTGATCAGGTCCTGGATTGTGTCCCAGCAATAATAGCCCACAATTCAGACATCCTGGTCCAAAGCCAACTGGAGGCCCTCCCTGCTGCCTCGATGGTGGACTTTATGTTCTCCTTTTTGCAGCTCCTGTGATGCCAAGCAGGGTGCAGACCTTGCATAAAGAGCGGCCAGCTGAGCCCCTGCACCCCACCTCAATTGGCTCACAATGAGCATTCCAGACACTCCTTTGGCACTGCTCCACCAGCTTATGGTACTTGGATCACTTTTATTTGTTAGCCTCTTCAATGTGGTCCTCCCAGGGGACTGTCAACTGCACTATAAGCACCTGCTTTGAGGAGACAGATGTTAACACCATGTCTGGCCTCAAAGAAGTTGGTGCAATGTAGTCCAGGAACTCAAGCTGCCCAATGCCGAGGTGAGCAGGCCAGGTGCTACTGAAGGTGTGGCTGAGGCTGCTCTCCTGCCCTGACAAAGGTGATGCCCCTTTGACTGCGAATGGATCCTAATATTAGCCATGGCTCTAGAGATGCCCTCTGCCACTGACTTGAGCACCTGGTCATGTCACCAGAGGCAGTGGCCCTCACTGAGGATCAACTGTGCAGCTACTGAGGATATGCTCCAATGTGTATATTCCAGTGAAGAGAGACTCAGTCTTATCACAAGTATGTGGATTTGCTGGGCTGGGTAGGACATCATACATGGTTTGAACCATAAACTTGATGGACTGTGGTTCAGAGTCAAGTATTCTGTTCAGTTTCATTTGATCTCTATCTGAAACCCTGGAGGTTTAAAGTGCATTGACTATGAGAAGGGGGGGGGTGTTTGATTGGTGTTTTAGGAAGAAGCACTGTGACTGAAGCCTTTGCAGTGGCAGGCTTCATTATTCACTACAAAATTTTTAACAAGTTGTTTCCAGACGTGTATTCTCATTTAAGAATCATGTCTCGCCCCCCAAGAATAATCAAGTTGTGATGTGAAATTTAGTAATTTTTTATACTTTTGTGATAGATTGAGATCCTTTGCAGTATGATTGCTGCCCTTAATCCAGTTCCTCTAGTAATGGTTCTCTTTGTTGCTCCTGTAATCGAAAACCAGTTCAGAAAATAGAGAGATGAATTCACCAGTTTTGTGCAATATTTAGCCTCTTACATTTTGCAATCACCGCCATTTTCAGCGACTATTAATGACTGTTTACAAAGGCATTCATTATAAGTAATACTTGGAAGCTTTGTAAAATGCAATAAATATCTTAGAAGCACATGATTAATCAAATTTCAAAAGTTTCAAAATTTCAGTTCATTGTGGAAGGGAGCTAAATCCTTTCCTTGTTCTCAATGCAGGAACCAATCATGGATCTACTAGTGGATCTCTTTTCTCATCTTATTTTCTGAAACAATTTTTCTAATAAGGATGGAGCCAGCCAAAAATGTCATCCCAGAATTTCCTGACCCCTGCTACAGATTCCAGCTCTTCCTGGTGGTCCCTTGGAAGCTGAAAGATATAATTACTTCAGCATGTCCTGGGTGTATCACAGGATTTCTGCCCAGGTGGACATGCCTAGGACAGCTCTACATGGAGCCTATTGAGGGCATCCTTACAACATACCACCTAAACTGGTTCCTCTTGATCCGGAGGAGCAATGGCTCTACTCTGAGGCTTTCCCACCTTATTATGCAGTGGCAGACCAGCCACCCTAAGAAGAAGCCTCATTTTTGCCACTTGTACTCACAGTCTAATTCTGTCAGTCATTACCCTACGCTCATGACCATAGGTGAGGACAGAAATGTAGATCGACTGGTAAACTAAGAGTTTTATTCTTTAGACTCAGCTGTAACTTCACTGGCATTGACCAGTACAGTGCCTTCAAAACAGCTTCTCCAATCTGATTGTCAATCTCGCGTTCCTTTTTCCATCAGTTGTGAATAAGACCCCAAGATAGTTGAATTCCTCCAATAAAGGGCAGTTGTTCCCACCTTACTTGCAGAAAGCAATACGTTCTTTTCCAAGACAGAACCATCTCTTCAGACCCAGGTTGCTGATCCTCAACCCAGCCACTTTACACTTGGCAGAGAATTATTCGATTGCATGCACAGGAGTCAGTTGAGGCAATCTGTTTTAAAACCTCCATAACATAATACTCTCAAAGTAGTTTAATTTAAATTGGGGTCATAGGAGTCAGATACTAAAACACGGATCAAGTGCTATACAGTCGTTTAGTATAATATCATTGAGGAACAATTTTAAAGTCCCCTGTTGATCTAATTAATGTTCATGTTCTTTGGATGAGAGAAGAAAACTAAAGTAACCAGAGAAAGGCCTCAGTGGACATGTAATCACCACACAGGCAGCACACAAACTGAGATTATCAATTGTTATGCATGAGCATCAAAGGATCAGCTTTCAAGTTCTACCCAGGTATGTGATACCAACCCGGGCTGAGAGGGGCTGCTGCCGCTAATTGGCTTTTCCTTTTCTTCGTCCATGGCTCAGAGAACCCGTCCAGTGAGAGCAACTGACCCCGCCTCTTCCAGTCCCCAGGCTATAAGAGCACAGCCGTCCAAAAGGAGGTGTCACTTTTACCCAAACAACCAGGGCTAAGGAGCTCCAAGATTTTACGAAGACAGACAGGAAAGCCTTATTGATTATACCCACTTTTTTCTGTTGGTGACAGTTTTGTTTCCATTTATACCATCATGCCTATGTTTTTGTTTGGAGTTATAAGTAAACTTGGATGGCTGGGTTGACACCTCAAAAATTCTCTCTTTCAAGCCTGTGATTCCCTCCGACGACCACACAGTATAAAAGTCTAGGCAAACTGAAAAAAAAATATTTATAAAAATTTCTGAAATGCTGTGGTATTTTATCATAAATGGTTAAACAAAATTTAACATTCTCCTGATGCTCATTCAATTTAATTGTAGGCTTAAATTCTTTAAAGCAGTATTTCAAAAATGGTATTTAAAACATCCATTTAATCAAACATAATTTATTTCCATTTTGCTATAATCTCAGTCAAATACATTTTTTTTTAATAATTCTATTTTAAATAGAATTACATCCAACCTCATTGTTAAGTAAATCTATAGCTTGAGAGTTTCTGTGTTCAGTTACTTGGTTCTTCTCATGACCGTGAGCTTACTTTGAGTTTGTAAAGTAAAGGAACTTTTAAAAAGGAGCTGGTGTCAGCTCCAAGGCTAATGTTTTCAGGATCCTCTGTGGAACTGAAGGAAAATTTCTGTAGTAGGGCAACAAAAAACAGGAAGAGCTCCATCCGGGCAAGACTCTCACCAGTACAGACTCGCTTCCCTATAAAATAACAAAATCTGTGTTAGAGGCAGACCTTATTATTATCTCAAAGAGTAAAGAGAAAGTTTGATGTACAGTAATCCCTCGCTATATCGCGCTTCGCCGTTCGCGGCTTCATTCCATCGTGGATTTTATATGTAAGCATATTTAAATATATATCGCTGATTTTTCGCTGCTTCGCGGGTTTCTGCGGACAATGGGTCTTTTAATTTCTGGTACATGCTTCCTCAGTTGGTTTGCCCAGTTGATTTCATACAAGGGACGCTATTGGCAGATGGCTGAGAAGCTACCCAGCTTACTTTTCTCTGTCTCTCTCTTGCGCTGACTTTCTCTGATCCTGACGTAGGGGGATTGAGCAGGGGGGCTGTTCGCACACCTAGACGATACGGACGCTCGTCTAAAAATGCTGAAAGATTATCTTCACGTTGCTATCTTTTGTGCAGCTGCTTCCTGAAACGACATGCTGAACGGTGCTTCGCATACTTAAAAGCACAAAGGGCACGTATTGATTTTTTTATCTGTCTCTCTGTCTCTCTCTCTGCTCCTGACGGAGGGGGTGTGAGCTGCCGCCTTCAACAGCTTTGTGCCGCGGTGCTTCGCATACTTAAAAGCCAAACAGCCCTATTGATTTGTTTGCTCCTTTGAAGAGGAAGATATGTTTGCATTCTTTTAATTGTGAGACTGAACTGTCATCTCTGTCTTGTCATGGAGCACAGTTTAACCTTTTGAAAAAGAGACAAATGTTTGTTTGCAGTGTTTGAATAACGTTCCTGTCTCTCTACAACCTCCTGTGTTTCTGCGCAAATCTGTGACCCAAGCATGACAATATAAAAATAACCATATAAACATATGGTTTCTACTTCGCGGATTTTCTTATTTCGCGGGTGGCTCTGGAACGCAACCCCCGCGATGGAGGAGAGATTACTGTATTGCTCGTAATTAACTTTCTAGTATGGATTTTGTTAAATGATATACTACATCTGTCCAAAAATCAACTAGACTTCTTAAAATAGTGTGCCAACAAGCTATAGACTTGCCATAGTGGTGGTGTGCAGTAGTGACCTTGACCTTTAAAATCTCTACTTGCTCAATCACACCATGTTGGCATTGAGTACATGCATTGAAGTGAACTTGTCTCCTGTGCCTTTTACAATTTTTTGCATGGTGATTTTTATGAAGGATCTTGAAGAGCAATGTATTTCAATAAAATTCTGTGTAAAATTACGAAAAACTTTTAACAAGACTTTTCAGTTGTTGCAAAAAGCTTATGAAGAGGATTACTTCAGCTGCAAACAATGTTACAAATGGTACCAACTTTTCAAATTGGGTTGATGATTCCAAACCTAGACATTGATCACACTGAGAAAGTGCACGCTTTGATTTGTGAAAATTGTCACCTAACTGTCTGTGAAGTTGCTGAAGAAGTAGGCATCAGTAAAAGTTTGTGTCACACTATTTTGGCTGAAAAACTGAAGATATATCATGCTGCCACAATTTTTTGCTGTGTCTTTTGACAGATAAGCAGAAACTGAACCATGTCACAGTCAGGTAGGAGCTGTTAGATTGTTCAAATACTGATGAAAACATTCTGAAATATGTCATAACAGGTGATGAAACATGGGTGAACAGCCTTTGTGAACTGTTAATTGTTCCAAAAGTTGACATCCAATAGGAAATGTCATTGATTTCAAATGATAGAAAAGTTGCCAGGGGACCTACGTGACATTTGTTTTAAACCTGCTTTATCTAGTTAGAGGGATGGTGGTGGTGAAAGGGAACACTGGGCATAAGGCCCAACCTTGGGTAAAGCGCCAGTCTGTCACAGGGGATAGCCACTCACACACACTAATAGGCCAATGTACAACTAAAATTACACTTTCTACTTTTCACTTTTGAATAGAAGTGAAGGGAGAGTTTAATATGATTTTTAATTAAATGAATATATTCATATAATATTCATAATATTCAAATAGTAAAATACTACTCTGCTTTATTATGTAGATGGGATTTTTTCTCCGTCACCAAAGTGAAACCACTGATAAAAGACAAACTCGCTTAGCCGCTAATACACAAGTGAGGCAAACACATCAGCAAAACAAAACCTCAGGAGGAGAGAGAAACTCGCTTAGCCGCTGATAAACAAGGGGGGCAAGCACATCCGCAAAACAAAACCACAGACTCTACATCTCAATTTGACTCCAAAAATCAAAAACTAAAAGTAGACCCAAGAAATTCCAAAATGATTTAAAGAAAAAAGTCAAAAGGCTCATATGATTTCCAGAGGAAAGAATGGAAAAGATAGCCCAGCAAAATGAGCAGGAATACTGACGCCTCAGTAGCCTGGCTGAGACTTGCTAGGCTCTTAATTAGAACCCAAAAAACAGTGCTGAAGTCCAAGGATATCTGACCCCAAGGCTCAATTTAAAGGGGGTTAAGAGAAAAGACAAGGTTAGACATAAAGACAAGAAAAAAGATTACTAAATAATATACAGAACCTAGAAAAACAATTGCATAAAAAAAACTAATGAACATATGGTACATCTCTCTATTATAATAAAAAAATCTTGGGAGACGAGACTTTTTATCCTGCGACGAGATGTGATCTTTTGAAGAGAGACACTTTCACGTCCCAAGAGATGAGACTTTGTGCCAAGAGATTTAACTACGCCCAGGGCCGGAAATAAAAAACAAAGAGTAGATGACAAAGTAGAATGTCATAAAGAATTCAAAAACGTTGGCGCGATACACATGCAGAGCAGGTTAGAGATAATGGAAGTCCGAAAATTCGAACATCTCAAAAAAATGATAGTAAAGATCGCATTTGCGCAAACAGAAATTACTATTCAGTGAAACAACAGAACAGTGAAAAGAAATTGAATATATTGTTCGGATTTAAATTTTAAGTTGGAGACTTGGAGATCGTCTAATTTGTGTTGCCATCAGAGAAAAGTAGTGTTTTTTCCCTCAATTAAGAGGCCTATTAGCGAGAATTAAAAGTTTTTTTTATTTCCGAGCGGCAGAGACACAAAGTTTCTGGCGTGTAGCGCTGACAAGGGGGTTTGGCGAGTGAAGCAAGAATGGGGGCAAAGCCTCCTAGTTCATTATCAAAATCAAAAGAATAATTTACAAAAAATAACAGGATAAATGAATGATAGCAAATTAAATATAAATTAGAGACCACAGCCAAACAATAACACACTGATCACTTACAAGCAGATTTTTTAACAAGTAAGATATATAAGATAATGATGAATTTAAAAAGAACCATTAACTCTGTACAAAATTAATAATCTTCAGAATATGCAATTCTGTAAAATGAAATAGACTGTCAGATACTTACATGACCATACAGGAATAACAGTTTTATTCTGCTCTGGGTTCTTCACAAAGTACTATCATATAGCTTATTTCAGTGCTTTTTGAATTAAATGAACAATTACAAATTTTCAATTCCTAGGCTTGTTTTAAAAAGTAAATGCTAATATGTATGTTCTAAATTCCACTTCCACAAGACTGAACACTACTCACCTGTTGAAAATGGCATGAAGGCTGGATTTACTTTAAGCTGACCGTTTTCATCTAAGAAGTGTCCAGGATTAAAGGACAGAGGACTCTGCCACTGTGTCTTATCAAAGAGCACAGAGTTGAGCAAAGGGAGTACCACAGTATTCTGTGATCAGTAAAAAAAAAAAATTACACTTGCTTAATAAATAAATTCTGTAAGAAGAAATTATGTTTTGTTTATGCAATAAAATGGAAAAAACAGAAAGATTTCTTTTTGGCATAGAAATTTCCAGCCTTTATTGGGCCTTTTTTGGGGGCACCTCATCCCTTTTCACATCCTTCACCCTTTTTTTTATCTAGGATAGGGTCTGTGTTCCATGGTCTTTGCACAATCATGCCAGATAATAGCTTTGCTTTTTGGTTTGTTTTCATAAACACTTTTACTCTCTGGTGACCATTTGATAATCTGTAGGTTTAATTTATCTGGGGAAGCACCTTACAAGTATTTAGTGTCTCACCGCTGGAATGGTATATCCTCTGAAGTCAGTCTCCCGTGTAGTAGCATGAGGAACATTCATTGGGACAAGATCGACGAACCTTTGGGTTTCATGGATCATGGCATCCGTGAAGGGCATATTCTTGCGATCCTCCATGGAAGGAGGACGATCCCTGCCAATTACAGAGTCAATTTCTTGGTGTATCTTTTCTAATAATAAAAAAAAATAATAATGTGCAGTCACAGCCAGCATTGCTTGAAACAAATTTCTATTGGTTCACTTATCCATGCAGTTTCTGAATTGCATTTTTCAGTACAGGTTATTGGAATTTTAGCACTTATTGGAGAAGCTTTAAGGATGGAGCCAGCCCTAATATCAGGACAATAGTAAGACACAATAATATAAAAATTAGGAAAAACAGAGTCACCCAACCACTTAGGAGACAACAAGGGCCCTTACAAGAAATTCAGTCCTGGGAGCAGGACATCTGATGTCCAAAGAAATAATCAGCATCACACAATGCAGCTGTCTTCATTAGTGACTATCTTTAATGTATTAAAACAGCACCGAGTCATACTTGACTAAGACCAGATCAGTGTTGTCTTCACATCGTAATAGAGTTTACTTGTTAAACTGTAATATCATTTATTTATTTATGGTAGGAAGGGATTGGTACTGGTGCCCCATTGCTCCAGAGTTCAAGGTTCAAGTCCCAGCCTGAGCATTGTGTGGAGTCTACATGTTCTTCCTCTTTCCACGAGATTTCTTTAGTTACTCTGGCTGTCTCATACACTTCAAAGATGTGCTTGTTAAATTAAATTTACAGGATAAGTTTGGTATTTTTGAAGTCAAAGTTATTTCTTCCCTAACTATATGCATTTGCTATGTGAAATTGTGTTCTGAAGTTAAGTGTTTTCTATAAATTTAAAAAAGAATTCTTGCCCTCAATAGCACTTTACAATTGATGGTAATGGGGCATGCTGCCCCTCTGGAAAATAAAAACTTTAAAACTTACCTATGAAGTGGTAAAAGTTTCAATATAAGAAAACATGTTGTCCCTCTTTCTGACATGTGTGTACCAACAAAGGGGATCTGGAAACAATCATTTTATCCCATGTTCCTGGTACTATTTTGTGTGAATTCTCACATAAATACAGAACTAAATCACAACAAAACCAACCACACGACCCAAAAAGTTTACTTACTGTGCTTTGGTCTTTTCAGCAGGAAAAAATTGTTGTGGATGAAATCAAACACTGCGATGGTACGCACAGCTGGTCTTTTAAAATAACAGAATATTGACTTTTTTTGTTTAAAAGTAACATGTACAAACTATTTTACAGAGTGTGTGTAGTCACAAGAAATTAATCAATACTCGACACCTGACTTGAACCAATTAAGTATGTTTTCAAGTGTTTATTTTCCTATGATGCCCCATTGGCTTCAATTGTAAAGTGCCAGTAAGGGCAATAGATTTTTTTTTTTTTAATTGATGGAAAACGCTTAACTGTAAAACACAACTTTGCGTGACAAATGCATGTATATCATGTTTGTGAAGAAATAACTGACTTGAAAATTACTGAACTGATCCTTTTAACTGGTGACTCGAAGTTGTCCCAGTGTCAGGGTGTGTGCGTCATGTGAAGGACTGGAACCCTGTTCATTGTTGGCTCCTGCCTGGTACAGTTTCTAAATCCCTCCAAAGCTGCAGTGTACTAAGCCGATTCAGAAAATAAATGGATGTCCTGCATTGGATTTGTACTGTTTAAAAATAAAATGATATAAATTAGTTTTTCACTATTCTCATTTTGGACATTTTAGTCATAGCAAATGGATTCATTTTAAAAAACGAATTGCTAAAAATCAGATTTGTTTTAGTCTTTTAGAGACAATTTTACTTACTTAACTTTTTTTTTTAATGTGGTATCATGTTAGTATAATTCACAACTTTATAGTGGCCCAGTATAACTGGATGTGGTATTATGTGAGGGAGTGTGTGTGTGTGTGTGTGTGTTGGTGTGTGGAGTAAACTGGACAGGCCTACTATTGAGGATTGGTTCTTGTCACATGTCCAGAGTTGCTACGATGGCATCCAACTTCTTGCAAACATGAATTGTATTAACCTGTTATGGACACTCAGTAAAGGTAGGGATGTCCAGAGGAAACATTTAAACTGAAAATTAGCAAGGAATGAAAATGATAATGATGAGTTGGCAAAATATAAAATAATCTAAAAACAGGCAGAAGTCAGAATAAATTTTAGCTCAGATTTTTATTACATTATTTTCTTTCTATCTTAACTCACAGTGCCGACATCAGTCAAATTGGGAATTTGCAACTGGACTTGAGGAAGGCAGTTGACTCACAATCGCCATTACTCCTGATAGAGCTTGAGCAGATTTACAAAGAAGAATGAAGGAAAGGTGTAGTGTCCAGATGTGCAAAGCTGATAGAGAGAAACCTGCACATACAGATTCAAGGCAATTATGACTGACAAATATGCATCTAATGAATCACCTTTGCAATCTACCTTGGCACATCTGGAAAATAAATACGGGTATGCCAGAATCCTTTTTAAAGACTGCAGGTCGACATTAGACACGGTTGTACAATCAAAGCTGGGGAAGGCTACAAAGAATTTCCTCAGCTTTGAGGATTCCAAAGAGAACAGTGACCTCATAATTCTTAAATGAAATCAATCTGGAATGACCACTGCTCTTCCAAGAGCTGGCCACCTGGTCAAACAGAGCAATCAAGTTAGAAGGGCCATGGTAAAAGAGGTGACCAAGAACCCAATGGAGAACCTTAACTGTGACTCTCCAACGATCTGGGCTTTATGAGAGAGTGACCAAATAGAAGTATTTTCTCAGTAAAAGATCTATGTAAGCCTTCTTGGAGTTTGCCAAAAGGTACCTACAGGACAGATTGTGAGAAACAAGATTCTCTGGTCTGATGAAACAAAGCTTACAGTCATATCTGGAAGAAACCAGGCACCACTCATCACCTGCGCAATACTATTACAGTAGTAACATCATACTGTTGGATTGTTTTCCAGCTTCAGGGACTTAACTACACAGGGTTGAGGGAAAGCTGAACAGACAAAAGTAAAGAGAGATCCTCAACAAGAAAGCTGTTTTATAGCATTCTGGAACTCAGACTAGGCCAAAAGGTTCACCATTAAACAGGCCAATGACCCTGAGCACAAAACAAAGACAACTCACAATTGGCTTAGGGACAATTCTGGGAATGTCCTTCATTTGTCTAGCTCAACTCCTGGACTTGAACCAAATCAAATATCTCTGGGAAAACCTGAAAACAGCAGTTTCCACCAAACCTGACAGAGCCTCAGAGGATCTGCAGGCCCAAATCCAGGTGTGCAAAGCTTATAACAAAAACCCAAGGCTACTGAATGGATAAATATGTGCACAAATCTTTTGTCATGCAGAAAATTATAATGATTTTCAAGGGGATTGAATAGTTTTGCATGCCACTGTATTTATTTAATGTATTTTTATCACCTGTTCTGAGGACACCTGCTAATAAGAATTTCATTGTACCATGTACACATGACATTCAACTTCACTAAGGTAAAAAGACTTGCATGATTGTAACAGTCCAGTACAGGGCACATACTCACTCATACTCACTTATATCAGGACAATTTAGAGCCGCCAATCAGACTAACCCACAAACTTTAATGACTACATGCTGAAAACCCACACAAGTCAAGTCAAGTTAAGTTGGGGAGCATGCACTGGTACAGTGCGTTGCCGCACCCACTACACAGCAAAACAACTCGGGATCCTGGTTGGCAACCCCCCCAGGCAGACACGCAGTCCAGTCCTACCCTCCAGAAATGACCCTCCATCTGCCGCAGCCAGGTGTTACGTGGGCAACCTCTTGGCCTGGTCCAGCCACTCAGGTCACCAACAATGAGGATCTTATGAGCTGGATCACCCTCGGGGAAACGTGCCACATGGCCATAGTGCCGTAACTGATGCTCCCTCACAATGCAGGTAATGTGCCTCATTTGGGACTCCATGAGCAACTGCTCATTCGACACAAAGTCAAACCAACGGTTCCCAAGGATTTTCCGGAGAGACACAGTCCCAAAGGAGTCTAGTCTTCGTCTCAGGTCACTGGATAGCGTCCATGTCTCACAACCATATAGCAAGTCAGGAAACACCAGGTCTCTAAAGACTTGGACCTTCGTCCTTTTTGCATAGATATCGGGAGCGTCACACACCCCTTTCCAGTGACCTCATGAACCCCCATGCTCTCCCAATCCATCTACTGACTTCACAGGAAGAGTCACCAGAGACATGAATGTCACTGCCAAGGTAAGTGAACCTCTCAACAAGGTCAACACTCTCTCTGCAAACAGACACACTGCTGATGGCGTTGCCCAAGAGGTCATTAAAGGCCTGGATCTTGGTTTTTATCCAGGACACTCGCAAGCCCAGACACTCAGACTCCTCACTCACTCTCTCGAGCACCCCAATCTGAGCCTCCATTGACTCAGTGAAGATCACAGCATCGTCAGCAAAGTTAAGATCCATGAATCTTTCTGGATCCCACGACCTTGCCCAACACCCAGTCCATACAAGCATTGAACAGAGTAGGAGCAAGAACACACCCCTGACGAACCCCAGAATCAACTGGGAAAAACACAGAGGTTCTGCCTTCACTCTGCACAGCACTCACAGTATTAGTGTACAGGCCAGCCAGGATATCCAGCAACCTCGAGGGGATCCCGCAAACCCTCAGGATGTCCCACAGGGCAGCTCGATCAACTGAGTCAAACGCTTTGTGAAAATCGACAAAGGCTGCAAAGAAACTCTGCCGATATTCGCATTTGCGCTCTATGAGAACCCTCAGTGCCAGGATACGGTCGATGGTAGACTTCTTAGGCATAAAACCAGACTCTTCCGGTCAATGGTAGGTGAGCAAGTGATCATGGATCCTATTGAGGACAACCCTAGCAAGGACCTTACCCAGCACCGAGAGCAGTGTTATCCCCCTGTAGTTGCTGCGATCACCCTTCCCTTTCCAGATAGGGACGACAAGTCCCGTTTTCCAGTCATTTGGGATGCCAGTCTCCCAAATGGAAGCAAAGATTGCTTGCAATGCCAGGAGGACAGCCTTACCACCAGCCTGGAGAAGTTCACCCCAGATACCACAGATCCCTGTAGCCTTCCCAACCCCCACCAGTTGGTTCACCACCTGTGCAATCTCAGTAAGATTGGGTGGTTCACAGCTAATTGGAGGATCAGCCCCAAGAACCATGGACCCAGAGATATCCAAAGTCCTGGCCGGAGGATCAGCTTTGAACAACTGCTCAAAGTAGCCAGCCCAGCGGGTCACAACTACAGTGTCATCCAAAAGGACCGTTCCATCAGCTGCCCTACTGCGACTCTGAGGAACAGAGTCAGATGTGCATAATGCTTTGATGCTTTGTAAGCAGGGCGTGGGTCGCTAGACCACAGATGGTGTGTCATTTGCTCACAGATTCCTCTAACAAATGCCTCTTTATCTCCCCTCAGAGCCCTTGCAGCCATCCTTCTCAGTTCCCGGTACAGACCAGAGTTGCCATTGAGCCGTGTGCTGTGACTCCTCTCGATAATATCCAGGGTGCCCTGCGAGATGAAACACCTCCTTCTGGGAACACCGATAACACCAACTCGACCCTCAGCAACCTTCAGGGTCTTGTCACGAACGGTCTCCCACATCACATTAGGATCGGCAGTAGTAACCAAATCTGAAAGTTCCTCACACAAACTGCGTGCAAACTCATTAGAAACAGCCTGGTCTTGGAGTCTGGCCAAGTCCAGGCTCATTTTCCTAGTCGATGGTAACCTACTGGACTTAAGCTGGATCCTAAGAGTAGCAACAACAAGCCTGGGGTCAGAATTCACAAACTGGGCACTTCTGTAGACCCTGCAGTTTTGCAAGAGCCTACAGCGTCTGCCCATGAGGATGTAATCAATCTCCTTCACCGCACCACCAGTATTGGAGTACCAAGTCCAACGATGCGGTTCAGGGCAATGGAACCAGGATCCAGCGATTCACAGCCCCTGACCTTTTGCAAAGTCAAGGAACATGGAGCCACTTTCACCATGGTCACCAGACCCATGGGGACCAAGACAATCCTCATAACCAGCCCTATCAGTGCCAGTGGCTGCATTGAAGTCGCCCATGACCAGAGGAGAGTCACCTCATGGGCACCCATCAACCACCAAGCGAAGCTGCGAATAAAATGTCTCCCTCGCCAAGACATCACTCACCACGGTCAGAACATACACAGAGACAACAGACAAAGCACCCAGGGAGTGCCGTAATCTGAGTCCCATAATACGCTCGTTGAAAGGAGTGACATCGGACACCATTGGAAGAAGCCAATCCTCTACAGCAACAGCTACTCCCTGAGTATGACAGCCATCAGTCCGACCAGACCAATAAAAGGTGTATCCACCTACAGAGATCTGGCCAGTCCCCGGTCTGCACACCTTAGAGAGCGCCACCACTGAAATGCAGTTTACGCAGCTCCTCCGACAGCAGAGGAAGATGATCATCACACACAAACCCACACAGAAGTCACAAAATATGAAAACTCCATAAAAATAAAAACTAGGATTGACTTCGAATCTGGGCCCCTGTGTGGCAAGTTGTGTCTCGATATTTGTTAGATCAAAGAATGAAAACTATGTATTGCTTTACTTAACTTACTTTAGAAATAGTGAAATGGGTACTTGCATTGTAGATAAGAGAGTAGGATTGGGACTCCGGCAAACCCTTGGCCAAAGTAACTGCATACGTGTGATATCTGGTAGTTGACTGGACTTCTTTCTTCTTAAGTAGATATGTTTCACTGCTCATCCAAGCAGTTTCTTCAGTCAGAGGAATGTTGTTAGAAACCACAAATTTATGCTCTAGGTTGGTTTCACTTCACACCTGCCCTGAATAGGCTCGTTGAGTAAAATAAAGGGAGGGGAAGGTGTGGGTAGATGTAACAGTCACACCTTTTAACAGCCCCTCCTACCCCCATAGAGTGGGTCGTTAAGAGTGGTCCACCTGGTGGATGTGTGAAATGGGCCTGATTTTCCTGGGGATGGATGAAAGGGCAGCATGATAAATTGAAGACAGGTTATAACTAAGGCCTCCACCTCTGTTGAGTGAGGGGTTGTTGAATTGCACATGCAAAGCTTCCCTGACCCTTCTCTCACACCACTTGTCTTCTCTATTCAATATCTGGACGTTAAAGTCCTTCAAATGGAGGTACACAGCTGATTCTGGCCCAGAGGTGTTACTCCTTCTGTGCTGGGCCATCCTCCTGTGTAGCAGCTGTTTAGTCTCTCCAATGTACAGTTCAGGGCACTCTTCACTGCATTGAATGGCATATATTACATTGCTCTTCTTCTGTTTTGGTATCCGGTCTTTGGGGTGGACGAGTCTCTGTCTCAGTGTGTTAGTGGGTTTGAAGTGAACAGGTATGTGGTGTTTTCCAAAAATCCTTTTTAGCTTTTCCTACACACCAGCCATGTATGGAATAACCAGGTTCTTCCGTTGGTCCTGGGACTCCGGCTGTTCCGTTGTCCTTTTTCTGGAACAGGATCCTGCCTTGTTAAAGGCCCACTTGGGATATCCAAGTCTTAAGGGCTGTCTTCAGATGCCTGTTTTCCTTCTTCTTTGCTTCTGTGGAAGTGGGGATGCTCTCTAGTCTGTGGTGTAGAGTCCTGATAACTCCTAGTTTGTGTTGTAGTGGGTGATGTGAGTCAAACAAAAGATACTGGTCAGTGTGGGTGGGTTTTCTGTAGATTGTGACCACATAATAATAATAATAATAATAATAATTTTTTGCATTTATATAGCGCTTTTCTCACTACTCAAAGCGCTCAGCAATTGCAGGTTAAGGGCCTTGCTTAAGGGCCCAACAGAGCAGAGTCCCTAATGGCATTGACGGGATTCGAACCGGCAACCTTCCGATTGCCAGTGCAGATCTCTAGCCTCAGAGCCACCACTCCGCCACATAAACTCACACAGACACACCAAACACACACTAGGGCCAATTTAGCATTGCCAATCCACCTAACTTGCAGACACGGAGAGAACATGCATACTCCATGCAGGGAGAACCCAGGACAGAAACCTTGGTCTCATTACTGCGAGTCAGCGGCTCTACCACTGCACCACCATGCTGCACCCATCTCTAATGTATGGTTGTAAAACCTGAATACCATGAAAACAAACAAAAAAAACTCTCAGACCACACAGAGAGAACAAAGAAACTACACCCAGACAGTGACCAGTGATGGAAATAAACTTTAGTCACTGGTGCAGGGAGGTCCCAGTCCTAACAATTGAACCAGACCATCAACAAATATATTCTTTATGCCATACATTTACAGAACAAAAAGAGCATTGAATTCAGTTCACTGCTTAACATGCTTAACTGGGTTGTGAGGATGTGCTGATTATTGTGTTGTTTAAACCCTGCCAGATGAAATAATACCTACCTTGAAACTGGGGATACTTAATGAGGACCAGGAGTCCAAATCGCAGAGTGGTACTGGTCGTTTCAGTCCCTGCCCCAAAGAGATTTGAAATGCTGATTACCAAGTTATCCAAGTTGAACTCTGAGGCAGGATTTCCATTTTCCTTTAGAAAAACAAATTAAAGTATAGTAATGAAAATGACCATTGTAGGGGAAGGAGCACTCCTTTAATTTTAAACTCATCCATCTGTTCATCATCAAATCTGTATTGTCAAACCTTGCTTTAACTTATTCCAGTAGCACTGGCCAAAAACTCGAACAAACCTTGAATGGTGCATGAGACTCCATCAGAGGAGACACTCATATGCACATATACACGGTCAGTTTTAGGTCATCAAGTAACCTAATCTGCACATCTTCAGGATAAATGAGGAAACTGGAATAAACAAGGAGAAAGTGCAAACTCCATCCAGATGGTGAAGAGGCCAGGATTTATACCCAAGGATTCTGTGGTAGAGAAGCAGTAGTACAAACCACTCTGCCATCCCAAAAGAAAAAGCAAGTGTTTTCTAAATAGGATGCACAAACCACTGTGTTTCTTTGTGCCGGTCCCAAGCCCAGATAAATGGGGAGGGTTACGTCAGGAAGGGCATCTGGTGTAAAATTTTGCCAAATCAATATGCGGACAACAAGACAAATTTCCATACTGGATCGGTCGAGCCCCGGGTTATCAATGACCGCCACCAGTACTGTTAGCCAACAGGGTGCTGGCGGGAATTGGGCTACTGTTGGCCAAAGAAGAAGAAGAGGGGGTAGACGTGTCCGGAGGCAGGAGGAGAGGAGGAAGTAAAGAGAGTGGAACTGAGGGAAGGAACTTTGAATGTTGGCAGTATGACTGGTAAGGGGAGAGAATTAGCAGATATGATGGAGAGAAGTAAGGTTGATATATTGTGTGTGCAAGAGACTAAATGGAAGGGGAGTAAGGTGGATCAAGGGTGGATTCAAATTGTTCTATCATGGTGTGGATGGGAAGAGAAATAGCATAGAGGTTATTCTGAAGGAACAGTATGTCAAGAGTGTTTTGGAGGTGAAATGAGTGTCAGACAGAGTAATGATTATGAAGCTGGAAATTGGAGGTGTGATGATGAATGTTGCTAGTGCATATGCACTGCAAGCTGGGTGTGCGATGGAGGAGAAAAAAGATTTTTGGAGTGAGTTGATGAAGTGATGAACAGTGTACCCAAGGGACAGAAAGAGGTGATTGGAGTGGATTTCAATGGTGAAAGGAACAGCGGAGACGAGGAGGTGATGGGTAGGTATGGTGTCAAGGAGAGGAATGAAGAAGGTCAGAGTATAATGGATTTTGCCAAAAGGATGGACATGGCTGTGGTGAATACTTATTTTAAGAAGAGGGAGGAACATAGGGTTACGTACAAGAGTGGAGGAAGATGCACACAGGTAGATTACATCCTATGCAGAAGAGTTGATCTGAAGGAGACTGAAGACTGCAAAGTGGTGGCAGGGGAAAGTGTAGTTAAGCAGCATAGGATGGTGGTCTGTAGGATGATGTTGGAGATCAAGAAGAGGAAGAGAGTGAGGGCAGAGCCAATGATCAAATGGTGGAAGTTAAAAAAGGAAGACTGCAAGGTTGAGATTAGGGAGAAGGTGAGACAGGTACTGGGTGACAGTGAAGAGTTACCAGACAGCTGGGAAACTACAGCAGATGTAGTAAGGGTGACAGCAAGAAGGGTGCTTGGCGTGACATCTGGAAAGATGAAGGAGGAAAAGGAAACCTGGTGGTGAAATAAGGAAATACAGGAGAGTATACAGAGGAAGAAGATGGCAAAGAAGAAATGGGATAGTCAGAGAGATGCAGAAAGTAGACAAGCAGTACAAGGAGATAAGGCGCAAGGTGAAGAGAGAGGTGGTGAATGCTAAAGAAAAGGCGCATGATGAGTTGTACGAGAGGTTGGACACTAAGGCGGGAGAAAAAGACCTGTACCAATTGGCTAGACAGAGGGACCGAGCTGGGAAAGATGTGCAGCAGGTTAGGGTGATAAAGGATAAAGATGGAAACGTACTCACAAGCGAGGAGAGTTTGCTGAGCAGATGGAAAGAGTACTTTAAGAGGGTGATGAATGAAGAGAACAAGAGAGAGAAGAGGTTGGATGATGTGGAGATAGTGAATCAGGAAGTGCAACGGATTAGCAAGGACGAAGTAAGGACAGCTATGAAGAGGATGAAAAATGGAAAGGCCGTTGGTCCAGATGACATACCTATGGAAGCATGGAGGTGTTTAGGAGAGATGGCAGTGGTGTTTTTAACCAGAATGTTTAATGGAATCTTGGAAAGTGAGAGGATGCCTGAGGAGTGGAGAAGAACTGTACTGGTGCCGATATTTAAGAATAAAGGGGATGTCCAGGACTGCAATAACTACAGGGGGATAAAATTGATGAGCCACAGCATGAAATTATGGGAAAGAGTAGTGGAAGCTAGGTTAAGAAGTGAAGTGATGATTAGTGAGCAGCAGTATGGTTTCATGCCAAGAAAGACAACCACAGATACAATGTTTGCTGTGAGGATGTTGAAGGAGAAGTTTAGAGATGGCCAGAAGGAGTTGCATTGCATCTTTGTGGACCTGGAGAAAGCATATGACAGGGTGCCTCAAGAGGAGCTGTGGTATTGTATGAGGAAGTCAGGAGTGGCAGAGAAGTATGTAAGAGTTGTACAGGATATGTACGAGGGAAGTGTGACAGTGGTGAAGTCTGTGGTAGGAGTGACGGATGCATTCAAGTTGGAGGTGGGATTACATCAGGGATCGGCTCTGAGCCCTTTCCTATTTGCAATGGTGATGGACAGATTGAGAGACGAGATTAGACAGGAGTCCCCGTGGACTATGATGTTTGCTGATGACATTGTGATCTGTAGCGATAGTAGGGAGAAGGTTGAGGAGACCCTGGAGAGGTAGAGATATGCTCTAGAGAGGAGAGGAATGAAGGTCAGTAGGAACAAGAAAGAAAACGTGTGTGAATGAGAGAGAGGTCAGTGGAATGGTGAGGATGCAGGGAGTAGAGTTGACGAAGGTGGATGTGTTTAAATACTTGGGATAAACAGTACAGAGTAATGGGGATTGTGGAAGAGAGGTGAAAAAGAGAGTGCAGGCAGGGTGCAATGGGTGGAGAAGAGTGTCAGGAGTAATTTGTGACAGACAGGTATCAGCAAGAGTGAAAGGGAAGGTCTACAGGACGGTAGTTAGACCAGCTATGTTATATGGGTTGGAGACGGTGGCACTGACCAGAAAGCAGAAGACAGAGCTGGAGGTGGCAGAGTTAAAGATGCTAAGATTTGCACTGGATGTGACGAGGATGAACAGGATTAGAAATGAGGACATTAGAGGGTCAGCTCAAGTTGGACAATTAGGAGACAAAATCAGAGAGGCGAGATTGCATTGGTTTGGACATGTGCAGAGGAGAGATGCTGGATATATTGGGAGAAGGATGCTAAGGATAGAGCAGGGAAGAGGAAAAGAGGAAGGCCTAAGCGAAGGTTTATGGATGTGGTGAGAGAGGACATGCAGGTGATGGGTGTAACAGAACAAGATTCAGAGGACAGAAAGATATGGAAGAAGATGATCTGCTGTGGCAACCCCTAACGGGAGCAGCCAAAAGAAAAAGAAGATTGAGGAGTTTTTTTTTTACGGTAAAAACAAAATAAGATTGTAATAAAAAATGAAGGTTCTCAAGTCATTCTGTAATATTTATTCCCCCACTGAGTCAGCTACTTCGTGAGCCAGAGTGGTTTGCGTAATCAATGATCTCCTGAGTGCGTACTCCTGGTAGGGCCACCTGTTGAAACAAGGTAAGAGGTGAGGTCCTGACAAAGACTGACTCAAACACTCGTCCTTCCAAGGGTTCATTGAAACAAGTGAAACTTCCTCATCATCCTGCACACAGCAAGCTACATTGAGTCCTGACAGGAAGCAAATCCATATTATTGAGGATTGTGCCCCCTTACGACCATCAATATCAACAACTTCTTTGCACAGGCTGTTTCTTCCATATGGACAAATGGATCATTAGCCTCATCATCAGATCGATAGACGACCATGACTATAATATTTCTGTTTTGCAGTATAGTATGTCCTTGATGTGTGGAACCACTAAGTAAATAATTCAAGATTAATGAATTGATTGTGTTTTGGTTTAGTCTGGTAAACACCACATAATTCCCCCCCAACACACACACACATTTATGTATCTGATATAATTATATATTTATTCTTTGAATAAGTTATTTTTTTAAAATGCGTAATATAATTTGGAATTTACTGTACCCTGCAAATCAAACAAAACCTGCTAAAGTGATGTTGTGGATGTAAATGTACAATGAGAAGTCATAAAAATACATTTTCTCAATTTTCTTAATGTGATTTTAAGGTCTATCCAGCAAGCATATGGCTCAAAGCAGTAACCAGCTATGGACGGTTTAGCAGTTCATTACAGGGTTTTTCTAACCTTTGAGTCCTTTCTGGGGTTTGCTTGTGTGAAAAAAAATTGTAAAATGTCCATAAAAAAGGATTATAATGGCATAGGACCACACTAGGTGGAATGGCAGATAAGGTAGAATCAGTTGAATCATTAAAGAGGGACTTGGACAGCATACAGGCTTGAGCAGAATTGGGGCAGATGAAATATTAATGTAAGTAAACGTAAAGTATTACATAAAGGATGTAGAAATGTTGTATCATGATTAGTTGTCAGGTAACTCATCATGGATTAAGCTATTTTTAAAGTCTTGGACTCCATTTTGTGTAAGTGTTGTTAGCACTGCTCCCGTGTTTCCAGGGGTGCAGTAATCAGGGTGACAGGATAAAAGGACGGCTGGCGGTTCCTTTCTCTATCTGGTCTGGGGATTAAAAAAAAAAAAACTAAAAGAAATTCTGGTTTTGCTTCTCGTGAGTTTCATTTGGTTTGACCTCTTTCTCTATCCTTGGGTTTTATTCTAATCTCTCATTAAGGGTTCATTGTTATTTATAGAGTGATGTAAAACTTGAAAGTACCATTTATGAAAAGGACCTGGGAGTCATAGTGGATTCATCACTATCAACATCCACAGTGTGAGGAAGCAATCAAGTAGGCTAGCAGGATGTTAGGTTATCCATCATGAGGTGTGATGTATGAGTACTTAAGTTATATAACACAGAAATGAGGCCTCATCTGGAGTCCACGGGCTACTGGAAAGACATAGCAGAGCCAGAGAAAGTATAGTGAAGAGCAACTAGGTTGATTCCAGGACTGAGCGGTATGAAGAAAGATTAACGGAGTTGAACCTTTTCAGTTTAAGCAAACCAAGATGAAGAGATGACATGACTTAAGGGGATCCAGGTTGTTATATTAAAATAAATTCAACAACAACACAGTTGGAAGCTTGTTAAGGGTAAATTTTGCAAAAATGTAAGAAAGTACTTCTCACACAGAGAATCATAAACATATGGAATAAATTACTAAGTAGTGCTTTGGATAGAAAAACTTTAGAGACCTTCAAAACTCGAGTTGATGGACAAATTAGGTGGATAGGATTGGAAAGTTCTGCTGGGCTGAATGACCAGTTCTCATGAAAATTATTCTGTTTAAATTGTATAAGACACACTAATGTTTATTCCAGCAACCCATTCAAGTCTTTGGTATAAATATCACCCTACCACGAGAAAGCCCACATAGACAAGTATGATTGCTAGAAAGACAACATACAGTATTCACTGGGATGTCAGCCTAGTCCCCTTGATTAAGGGGGGCAGCAGTGCTAGGTATTGCAGTACTCTCTTTTGCTCATATTAGTCAGCAGCACCTTAGTGAATTATAAACATTTCCCAAGAAATTTAAGTTTTTAGTTTAATTGTACAATCCATAAATTATAATGACTTGAAATTATAGAGCAGGCATGGTTGCAAGACTCAAAACCTTGTATCCTAGTATAAAAACACAGGACATGAGAAATTTGATAAAATGAAATGGAGACCATTCATTTCATCAAGCTTATTTGGAAGCTAATAGCTATGTCATGAAAGGACTCCACTCTGTTTAAGACAAAAAGACGGTCAGGATTAAGAACACTAGTGCTTAATAAATTACAATGATTCCACATAGGTAAACCAGCTTCGGTGTAACTGCCTCAGCTCAGTGTTCATTTCTCTTGACTTGTACAACCTTCAGCTTTACTCACCTGTTTCATTCTGATGAGGAAGTTGTCAATATAATCCCTTGGGCTGTCAACTACTAGTGTCTCTTTGTGCTTTTCAACTTGAGTCTTGATAAATTTAATTAATTGTTCTGCATTCTCCAAAATTCTGTTGTAGACTCCAGGCATGATATTCATAAGTTTTGGAAAAATGTTGTACAACTAAATAAAACAAGAAGAAAAAGATTTTAACACATCAATGACTATTTCTTCCTCATACTGACCCACAATTCTAACTTATGTATGATAGAGAGGAACCAAATGAACAATGTATTATTTCTGAAAGCCTGTTTATTTTGATAAAAAGTTTTGGATGCAAGGAAATTAATTGAAATAAAAGTTTTCCTGGATATGTGACCTGGAAATTTTCCAGATTACATCTTACTGTGTTTATGTGATATGACAATTTTTGGAGTCACCATTTGTGAACATCTTCTCATATTCTGTTTACACGCGTTTTATGTTAAGTTTGTTTTGGAGAACATGTTGATTTAGCTCTCTATGTGAAAAACAATTAAATATGACTGCAAAAAATCTATGCAAGTGAATGGTTTTTACATCAAGCATTTAATTTTTATTTTCCTTATTGTAAGATGTATTGGCTTATCAAGAAATTTATATTTATGATTGTTTTAATTTATTTTAAGTAATCTTGAAAGGTAAATTTTGCTTACTTCCACTGGCAGTTTTTATTTATTTATTTATTTTCACTTTTTGCATATTTATTTTTTGCAGTGATTTTTAAAAAGATTTCTGCATAAGGCTGCAAGTCTACAAAACATGAACCAGATACATTATGAAAGCACTATATATACTGAAAAATTGTCACTGTTATAAACAAGGTGTCATCTGGTTAGCCCTAGAAAAGACTAAAAGACATTTAATACAAATAAAGGCTTAAACAAAAGACAGGTGTTAGTCATGCATGTCAAAATTTAAAACCTAAGCATAAGGCAAAGATCACCACTGAACCATAACAAAATATTGATTTCTCTGACTAAGTAAATTGCAGGTCTTATATTTAATTATAATCTGCAGTGCCATCTTATAGCAAGGTGTTTATGATGTCATAGGTCACCTGATCTGTGTGTCACATGCCTAACAATGCTCATGGCAACATAAAGAAGAAGGCACTGTCCACAAGAAAAATCCACATAATGATGGAATACACGAGGAATATCAAATAAAAGTAAATAAAAATGTGATACTTTTTATGAAACTTCCCATGGGCTCACCACCTATGGGAGGGGCCAAGGAGGTCGGGTGCAGTGTGAGTTGGGTGGTGGCCGAAGGCGGGGACCTTGGCAGTCCGATCCTCGGCTACAGAAGCTGGCTCTTGAGACGTGGAATGTCACCTCTCTGAAGGTGAACGAGCCTGAGCTAGTGTGCAAGGTTGAGAGGTTCCGGCTAGATATAGTCGGGCTCACATTGACGCACAGCTTGGACTCTGGAACCAATCTCCTTGAGAGGGGCTGGACTCTCTACCACTCTGGAGTTGCCCCCGGTGAGAGGTGCCGAGCGGGTGTGGGTATACTTATTGCTCCCCGACTTGGAGCCTGTTCATTGGGGTTTACCCCGGTGGACCAGAGGGTAGCCTCCCTCCGCCTTCAGTTTGGGGGACTTGTCCTAACTGTTGTTTGTGCGTATGCGCCGAACAGCAGTCTGGAGTACCCACCCTTTTTGGAGTCCCTGGAGGGGGTGCTAGAGGACATACCTTCTGGGGACTCCCTCGTACTGCTGGGAGACTTCAATGCTCACGTGGGCAACGACAGTGAGACCTGGAAGGGGTGTTTTGTTATTGGACTTCTGTGCTCATCATGGATTGTCCATAATGAACACCATGTTCAAGCAAAAGGGGTGTTCATATGTGCACTTGGCACCAGGACACCCTAGGCCTCAGTTCGATGAACGACTTTTTTTTTTTTTTTTATATTTTTATTTTATTAATTTTCATTGTAATCATTCCATACAAATAGATCAATTTATAACCCAACAAAATTGAAGACAAATCAAACCCCACCCCTGAGATGATGAACGACTTTGTGGTTGTGTCATCGGACTTGCGGCCACATGTCTTGGACACTCGGGTGAAGAGAGGGGCGGAGCTGTCAACTGATCACCACCTGGTGGTGAGTAGGCTTCGATGGTGGGGGAGGATGCCGGTCAGGCCTGGTAGGCCCAAACGTATTGTGCGGGTCTGCTGGGAATGTCTGGTAGACGTCTGTCAAAAGTAGCTTCAACTCCCACCTCCGGCAGAACTTCGACCACATCCCGAGGGAGGTGGGAGACATTGAGTCCGAATGGGCCATGTACCGTGCCTCTATTGTTGAGGCAGCTGACCAGAGCTGTGGCCATAAGGTGGTTGGTGCCTGTCGTGGCGGCAATCCCCGAACCCATTGGTGGACACCGGCGGTAAGGGATGCCATCAAGCTGAAGAAGGAGTCCTACAGGACCCTTTTGTCCTGTGGGACTCTGGAGGCAGCTAATAGGTACCGGCAGGCCAAGCAGAATGCAGCTTAAGTGGTTGCTAAGGCAAAAAGTTGGGCATAGGAGGAGTTTGGGGAGGCCATGGAGAACGACTTTCGGATGGCTTCGAGGAGATTCTGGTCCACCATCCGGCGTCTCAGTAGGGGGAAGCAGTGCAGTGTCAACACTGTATATGGTGGGGATGGTGCGCTGCTGACCTCGACTCGGGACGTTGTGGGTCGGTGGGGGGAGTACTTCGAAGACCTCCTCAATCCCAATAACATGCCTTCCAATGAGGAAGCAGAGCCTGGGGACTTGGAGGTGGGCTCCCCCATCTCTGGGACTGAGGTCACCAAGGTGGTCAAAAAACTCCTTGGTGGCAGGGCCTCGGGGGTGAATGAGATACGCCCGGAGTTCCTAAAGGCTCTGGATGTTGTAGGGCTGTCTTGGTTGACACGTCTCTACAACATCGCATGGACATCAGGGACAGTGCCTCTGGATTGGCAGACCGGGGTGGTGGTCCCCCTCTTTAAGAAGGGGGACCGGAGGGTGTGTTCCAACTACAGAGGGATCATAGTCCTTAGCCTCCCTGGAAAAGTCTATTCGGGGGTCCTAGAGAGGAGGGTCTGTCAGATAGTCGAACCTCGGATTCAGGAGGAACAGTGTTGTTTTCGTCCTGGTCGTGGAACAGTGGACCAGCTCTACACCCTTAGCAGGGTCCTGGATGGTGCATAGGAGTTTGCCCAACCAGTCTACATGTGTTTTGTGGACTTGGAAAAGGCATTCGACCGTGTCCCTCAGGGAATCCTGTGGGGGGTACTCCGAGAGTATGGGGTACCAGACCCCCTGATAAGGGTGTTCGGTCCCTGTACAACCGGTGTCAGAGCTTGGTCCGCATTGCCAGAAGTAAGTCAAACCCATTTCCAGTGAGAGTTGGACTCCGCCAAAGCTACCCTTTGTCACCAATTCTGTTCACAACTTTTATGGAGAGAATTTCTAGGCACAGCCATGGCATTGAGGGGGTCTGATGTGGTGGGCTCAGGATTGGGTCACTGCATTTTGCAGATGATGTTGTCCTGTTTGCTTCATCAGGCCATGATCTTCAGCTCTCTCTGGATCAGTTCGCAGCTGAGTGTGAAGCGGCTGGGATGGGAATCAGCACCTCCAAATCTGAGACCATGGTCCTCAGCCGGAAAAGGGTGGAGTGCCCTCTCAGGGTTGGTAGCGAGATCCTGCCCCAAGTGGAGGAGTTCAAGTATCTCGGGGTCTTGTTCACGAATGAAGGAAGAATGGAGCGGGAGATCGACAGGCGGATCGGTGCAGCGTCCGCAGTGATGAGGGCTCTGCATCGGTCTGTCATGGTGAAAAAGGAGCTGAGCCGCAAGGCAAAGCTCTCAATTTACTAGTCGATCTACGTTCCTACCCTCACCTATGGTCATGACCTGTGGGTAGTGACTGAAAGAACAACATCGCGAATACAAGCGGCTGAAATGAGTTTCCTCCTCAGGGTGTCTGGGCTTTCCCTTAAAGATAAGGTGAGAAGCTCAGTCATCCGGGAGGGGCTCAGAGTAGAGCCGCTGCTCCTCCGCATCGAGAGGAGTCAGATGAGGTGGCTCGGGCATCTGATCAGGATGCCTCCTGGACGCCTCCCTGGTGAGGTGTTCCGGGCATGTCTAACCAGTAGGAGCCCCCGGGGGAAGACTCAGGACATGCTGAAGGGACTATGTCTCTCGACTGGCTTGGGAATGCCTTGGGATTCTCCCAGAAGAGCTAGAAGAAGTGGCCGGGGAGAGGGAAGTCTGGGCATCTCTGCTCAAGCTGCTGCCCCTGCAACCCGATCTCAGATAAGCAGAAGAGGATGGATAGATGGATTTTTATGATATATTATCAGAAATAAACATACGCATTTAAAAATGCATTATAATATTAATGAAAATAATATTAAAATTAAGTGAATAAAAAAATGTTAATAGATTATATAAAATAACATAAAATCAACTAAACAGAACAAGAATAAATTCGCTCAATCTAACTTGACAACAGGCCTAATTCCAGTACTTGAGGCCCATTGCCTAATCTGGGATCTTGTGCCTCCTCATAAAAACATAATTAATAAAAGACAGAAAGGTGTAAATTAAACTAACATAAAAACTAAAGGAAACAAATTACAATTATTGTTTTACATTGTGGTTTCCTGGGAAGCAACTTGAGATCAAACAATGCAAGATGCCTGAACCAGCTTATAAGAAACGCCTGCTCCATCACAGGCTGAACCCTGGACACACTGGAAGCTATTATGGAAAAGAGGATGCTGGCAAAATTGGATGCCGTTATGAAATATCCCATCCAACCCTTCCAGGAGGCGCTCTCTTGGACAACTTTTAGCCACAGGTTCATTCCACCATAGTGTGGTAAGAAGCACCTCTTGGCACCTTTTCTGCCCAGTGCTATTAGGCAGTTCTGTGCTTCCTCCAAACTAAATGCTGATGCTCTTTCAGTTCGATTGTTTCTGCACAATTGATTGATTGATTACAATATTTGTCCTAAAAGCCTGTATCTTTGTTTTTTATGTTTCTGCTTCTGTATGCATCTAAATTTCCCCTTGGGATTGATAAAGTTTAAATCTAACATCTAATCTAACCCATTCCATTCTAATCTAGTCTAATCTAATTACAAAACAATTAAAAGAAATAACAGTTAAAAAAATCTAAGAACATAGACATCAAAATAAAATACAAGATAAGCAAAGAGAGCTGTAACAGACCATAAAAAGAAGACTCCAGAGAAACCCTGCTACCAGCGAAATTCAGGATTCAGCTAAATGGCTATAATATCAAAAAATAATTATATACTGTATTTGGGTGTATATTTTAACATTAATCTGAATTTCTTACTCTCTGAACCAAACTGTCCTCTCCCTCTTCCAATTGGTCATTTAGTTGTGCAGCTCTGTGCAAAGAAGATATTGTTCTCTGCTGAGCTTATATTAGATTGTATCTAACTGGTAACAATTAGGTAATTCAATTTAGTGCTCTTTCATTAAGAACTAAACTTAAATGAAAATCATGGAAACCTGGGGAAAGGGATTCTTGGAAACTAAGAATAGTTAGTTATGGCTCATTTAAGGTATGACTAACCCTTCTCTTTCTTTTCTTCACACAAAGAGAACCATTGATAAATGGAATATATTACCAAGTAGTTTTGCACAGAGTATGACTTCAGTAACCTTCAAGTCTCAACTCGAGTTATTTTTGGAAAAATTGGGTGGATAGAATAGACAAGCTTGTTGGGCTGAATATCCTATTTGTAAAGTTCTAATGTTCAAAGCTGTGTGATGATCATCACAGTGGGTTTAGTAACACACATAAGACGTAAAATGTCACTTTCATTTTCCAATTCTTTATATAATATTTTTACCACCTATACCACAGACAAACCAGCTATGTTCACTTTCAAATGAGTAATCCTTCTATCTATCCATAGTTCAATTTTCTTCAGTTAATTTCAAGGTTATGAGAAGAAAGCACTGGACATAAGACTAAGAATAAGCATTACTAAGCCTGACTTAGTCCTTAATTTTTTTTTTACCTGAGCAAAAGGTCTGCTGATCAGACGAACATTTGTACTGAGGATGGAAAGCAGATGGATAAAGTCCTTATCCTCATATTCAAATCTCTGCCCAAATATGATACAGCAGATAACATTGGAAACAGCACGACTCAGGGTTAAAGTAGGATCAAAGGAGTGTCCTGTAGAAAGAAATGATTTTAGAACATACTGGGAAAACAACAAATTAGTTAACCCAAAAACATGTAATCTTTGAATTCTTATGAAGATCACTGAAATATAAACTGAGTGTATTGCTTGCATATCCCACCATTCATCCATTGATTTTTTAATCTGATTATTCCATTATAAAGTCACCTGCAGGCCAAAATGCACGACTGGACCAATTCTAAAACAGGATGCCAGATCAAAATTACACCTGGCTAGTTTAAAGTTATAAATCAGTCTAATTTATAAATCTTTAGAGAAGCCGAAGGACATCAGAATGCGCAGAGACAGACAAGCAAATACAGAGAAAATGTGCATACTCAAATAAAACCGTGACTGGGCCAGGGGAAATTTGGCTTTTACAGAAGCTCAATAAATATATAAATTGATAGATAAATAAATACACACACACACACACACACACACACACACAAACTATTGTCTATTGTTGAGCAAAAGAATTTAAAAAGAAAAAAAAGTTCTAATTTGTCAGTCCCAGTGAAGCATTAAGCATGCGTATTACTGTTGGTATAATGGAACCCAAATCACGATTCTTGACATACTTCTGCTGGATCATTTTTTGGCTGAACATGTCAACCATGACAAATGGTTAAAAAATCTACTACTGAGGCCAGAGGACAATGCATTGAAGGCATTCAAAGATGTTGTTGAGAATTTTCTTGGCTACTGCAGAGCACTGAATTAAGTCTGTCCGGTTGACAATGTGCTTCAAGCATACTAAACCATGAAGTGCAACATGCTGGAGTGGCGGCTCTGAGGTTAGGGATCTGCAGTGGCAATCGGAAGGTTGCCGGTTTGAATCCCGTAAAATGACAAAAGGGACTCTGCTCTGTTGGGCCCTTGAGCAAGGCCCTTAACCTGCAATTGCTAAGCGCTTTGAGTAGTGAAGAAAGAGCTATATAAATGCAAAGAATTTTTATGCCGCATTCTTTTTCCGCATACACACTTTGACTTCTTACCAGCAAATTTTGGTGTAATTACTGACAAACATTGTGACACAAACCAGGACTTTGCAACAATGCAAAAGTATCAATTCATCATTGCTGGCCGACTATGCTTGGAAACTGAAATGAGAAGCATCAGATGCTGAGAACAAATGAAAATCAGCCGCAAAATATGTTTTGGATCAGTTCAATAAATGCAATGTATTGGCTTCATTAAGTGATTAAACACATTAAGTTCAATCAAAGTTAATCTCATGTTTATCTAAATTCCTAAGTGATACGGTCAGTCTAAACTTTATGTTCAGCTTGAAGCTCTCTATCATAATCACCAAATATTTTCCTGAAAAAAAAATGTCGTCCAGTGTAATTATCATGTGTCATTTATCACTGTTTATCTGAATCCATCATGACCTTTCACAAAGAATAACAGTGTAGCCAGTAAAAAGTACTGTTATATTATATGAAACAAACTACAAGGATGCGTTTCAAGCAGAAATCTTCACAACATTTTACAAGTATCTGGATAAGATACTGGGATGTCTTAGCTATTAGCTAAACAAATGACCCTGATGGACTGAACAGCCTCCTCTCATTTTTCAAATTTCTCATGTTCTTGTATTCCTATGTTCAAAGCCACCATTGAATCTTTATAAATGAAGATTTTACAGAAATAAACAAAAGAAAGCACATAAAATAAAGCGAATATGTAAAAAGAGTAAAAAGGAATTTCCCAATAAGGCATCCTAAAGCAAACAAGTCCAGAATGACAATACAATACCAAAAGTACAAATAAAAAAAAGGAACATAAAGAATCCAGAACTAGAAAGTTACTTACAATAAATGCACCATTCCATAGTAAATCCATGAACAACTGCTGAGACCATCTCTTTCACCCCAAAATAAAGTCTAAAGACGGTCTCAACAGCAGGGAGTGGTTCCACACAAGGAATGGAAGCAAAAAGGATACACACAATAAAGTGCATGCTAAATATTAATGAAATAAATTATAAACACCAATGTCAAACTTACAATCTACAGGAAAAATAATACGTCCAAAATGACAAAAAAGAAGAATAAAAATCAAAATAAACTAATTATTGACAACTTTCAGTCTGGATTTTTTTTTTAACCCAAATGCACATATTCACCCTTTCCGCCCTGACATCCTATTACTAATATATAAATATGCAGCCGTTTTTATAAAGCACAGGTATGTTTGCAGCTGTTAGAACCAGGCGTGCTACTATTAGTGCAGACTGGAGAGAATCAAGAAAGTGAAAATGGAAGCTTCCGGACAGTGTGCACCACATAGTAAGTAGCTCCACTTTCAATTTTATTTCCTCAAGAAGTTTGAAGTTTTTGGCAGCTATTGTATAATAATAGTGATAATGTTTTTATTTTTTTTTCATTTTTGAGCTTCCTTGACACCCGAAAGGTAGAATATCTCACAAAATAATTTTTCCCATAAAAAAAGAAAATCCAGCGCTGAAAGGGTTAATAACTGACAATAGATCTTCCCACCTGTTTTTGTATGAAACTCCTCCACTAGATGATTGGCTTCTTCCAGGATCCAATCTTCAATGCTTCTCTTCCCCATCCCATAATCCCGCAATGTGGACAGAGAGAAACGGCGAAGTTGCCTCCAGCGCTCTCCATTAGTGAAAGCCATGCCTGCACCAATGGCAACACATTGATTTTAGTGACCCAAAAAACAGAGACATGCACAAAGGGTTGGCTGCAGTGGCTCACGTCCCTGCCTCTTCTTCCTTATTGGCTCAAGTGCCCTTGCTATCTCATTAGGAACTAATTGATTGCTTCTATGCACAAAGGTGTGACTCCTTTTCAATGTAAGAAAGAGAAACAGAGAGAAAATAGAAAGAGGAGAAGCAATGTGTCTTTTTATTTGGTCTATATTTTTATCGATTCTATAAATTTAATGAAATGCAATTGAAAAGTCAATTGAAAAAGGGAAAATTACATTATATACCCCAAATGGCACCTAGTACCTCACACCATATAGCCTAACAGCAAAGCCAAAAGCAACAAAATGCATAGACAAAGAAGAGGAAGATAATTATGTAGCAAAAGCATCCGGCATATTACCAAATAAACTGTGAAGTGAATGGGCATCAAATAATAAAGTTGTCATTGCTAAAACTGAGGTAGACCATTTCTCAATGGATTCTAACAGCACTCGATTGATCTAAGAAGTACACAGTTCTAAAACAATTAGAGTAAAAAGGAAGAGCTATATTAACTACAGGGGGAAAAATTGATGAGCCACAGCATGACGTTATGGGAAAGAGTAGTGGAAGCTAGGTTAAGAAGGGAGGTGATTATTAATGAGCGTCAGTATGGTTTCATGCCAGGAAAGAGCACCACAGATGCAATGTTTGCTCTGAGGATGTTGATAGAGAAGTTTAGAGAAGGCCAGAAGGAGTTGCATTGAGTCTTGGTGGACCTGCAGAAAGCATATGATAGGGCACCTTGAGAAGAGTTGTGGTATTGTATAAGGAAGTCAGGAGTGGGAGAGAAGTATATAACAACAACAACATTTATTTATATAGCACATTTTCATACAAAAAGTAGCTCAAAATGCTTTACATAATGAAGAAAAGAAAAATAAAAAACAAAATACAAAATTAAAATAAGATAACATTAGTTAACATAGAAAAGGAGTAAGGTCCGATGGCCAGGGTGGACAGAAAAAACAAAAAAAAAACTCCAGATGGATGGAGAAAAAAATAAAATCTGCAGGGGTTCCAGGCCACGAGACCGCCCAGTCCCCCCTGGGCATTCTGCCTAACATAAATGAAAATAGTCCTCTTTGTAGTTAGGGTTCTCACGGAGTTGTACAGGATATGCACGAGGGGAGTGTGACCGTGGTGAGGTCTGCAGTAATAGTAACAGATGCATTTAACGTGGAGGTGTGATTACATCAGGGATCAGCTCTGAGCCCTTTCTTATTGTTAATAGTGATGGACAGGTTGACAGTCAAGATTAGACAGGAGTCCCCGTGGACTATGACATTTGCTGATGACATTGTGATCTGTAGCGATAGTAGGGAGCAGGTTGAGGAGACCCTGGAGAGGTGGAGATATAGGAACAAGACAGAATACATGTGTGTTAATGAGAGGGTGGTCAGTGGAATGGTGAGGATGAAGGGAGCAGAGATGGTGAAGGTAGACGAGTTTAAAAACTTGGGATCAACAGTACAGAGTAATGGAGATTGTGGAAGGGAGGTGAAAAAGAGAGTGTAGGCAGGGTGGAATGGGTGGAGAAGAGTGTCAAGAGTGATTTGTGACAGACGGGTATCAGCAAGAGTGAAAGGGATGGTCTCCAGGACGGCAGTGAGACCAGATATGTTAAATGGGTTGGAGATGGTTACACTGACCAGAAAGCAGGAGACAGAGCTGGAGGTGGCAGAGTTAAAGATGTTAAGATTTGCATTGGGTGTGACGAGGATGAGCAGGATTAGAAATGAATACATTAGAGGGTCAGCTCAGGTTGGACAGTTTGGAGACAAAGTCAAAGAGGTGATATTACGTTGGTTTGGACATGTGCAGAGGAAAGATGCTGAGTATATTGGGAAAAGGATGCTAAGGATAGAGCTGCCAGGCAAGAGGAAAAGAGGAAGGCCTAAGAGAAGGTTTATGGGTGTGGTGAAAGAGGACATGCAGGTGATGGATGTAACAGAGCAAGATGCAGAGGACAGGAAAAGATGGAAAACGATGATCTGCTGTGGCAACCCCTAATGGGAGCAGCCAAAAGAAGAAGACGAAGCTCACCAGCTGTCAAAAGAAAGACGCTCAAATGATTTCCGTCGAGAGACAAGGAGTAATTTAACCACTGCAGTGCCAAAGCCGAGCAGTTCACAACAACAATTTATTTTATGCATTGCCCAAAATCACACAAAGAGTGCCACAATGGGCTTTAACAGGCTATGTTTTTGACAGCCCCCCCCATCCTTGAATCCCTAAGAAGACAATAAAAAACTCTCAAAAAAACCCTCGTAACAAAAAAATTTAAGAAATCTTGGAAAAGGCAACCACGTGACTGGTTGGCACTTCTGGGTCTAAGAAAGAACAGGGATATTCTTCAGTCCGGAAGTACTTCGGGGCTTCCGTCCTTGTGACTACCTTGTACTTTCGGGCTATACCGAAAGAATGTGTCTCCAGGTCCTTTGACAGCTCCTCCTGGTGGCACCCACTACACTCAGCAGGGCTGTGTGTCCAAACTCCATTTCCCATAGTGCCCTGCGGGAATCCGGGGTACCACTGTACTCCAGGGACCTGCCATCTAGTGTATTGGGGGAAGCAGTGTTGGCAAGTAGCTGCCTTCCCCATCCTTCTATTCCAGGGGCGTCCCGGCCGGGTTGAGCTGCCGGCCGTCCATCACTTTTGCTAATGACTAACAACAGAGATGCAGTATACACAGTGAATCAGCAGCTCTAGTCAGGATATGCTAAACCGAAGTAGTGAGTCTTCAGCCGGGATCTGAAAGCTGAGACTGAAGGGGCATCTCTTATAATAGCAGGTAGGCCGTTCAACAGCTTAAGGACCATTTAACTAAAAGCTCAACCTTCAACTGTTATTTTATTAATCTTTGGAATCATAAGCAGACCGGCATCTTGAGATCTTAATGTGCACTCTGGTTTGTAAGTTATGATAAGTTCAGATAAGTAGGCCTGACCTTGACTATTTAAGGCTTTATATGTCAAAAAGAGGATTTTGAAATCTGCCTTAAAATTAACCGGGAGCCAATGTAAGGATGTAAGAACTGGAGTTATGTGTTCATATCTTCTTGTTCTTGTAATGATTCTTGAAGCAACATTTTAGATTAACTGAAAGCCGTATAAGAACAATTTGAACATCTAGTGAACACTGCATTGCAGTAGTAAAATCCTACTAGCAAGAAATGCAGATTTCCTAGTATCCTGTATATTTAGAAAATGACTTAATTTTCAATTTCAACTCTGTGAGTTATAATTAAATCTCATGTGTAGTTATGATTAAGAGTTGGACCTTTGACAATCTGACAAAATCCTACTAAATTTAACAAATGAGTAAAACATTTGCTAAAAGTGTCAGTTTCCACATCAATGAGTACATTAACACTACACAATCATAATTTACAGCCAAATCACATAAAAGGTTGCCAAATTCAGTCATGAACAATGAATGTGGCCCTGGTGGTCTGTAGACCAGCACTGCAATTGTGCTGGAGTCTGTTTCAAAGGATGTGAAGTGACCTAAATTTTTAGAAGTGATTTGCATTTTGTCACAATGGATTATTTCAAGGTCTCCTCCTCAACCTGCATCTCTCAATTTATGAGGGAGTGAGTATCCATCTGGTGACACCTCAGCTAGGGGAACAGTGTTAGATTTACTAAGCCAGGTTTCAGTGAGAAGACACAAATCAGACTTTGTACTTAATATGATATAATCTAACAGAAAAACTTTACTTTCAATAGTGCAAATGTTTAATACACAGCATTTAAAACTGCATAGTTCTTTCTGATCTGGTGATATATTTTTTGATTTAATTTGAACTAAGTTACTGTTACAGGTGCTTCTGGTGGAGGTTCTGGTTTTATCTCTTGGTCTAATTATACACCTGAAATTTTGGTTATCAAGTAATTGAAGGTTTGCATCATGACTAAATTTATAGGATGTCCCAAAACAGGGATAGTAACAGGTAAGATAAACAAAAGCCTGTGACAGAGGTGGGAGGTCACAGGAAGCTGTGAGGGGCCTTACAGAATTAGACATTGAGGAACGGGCATAATGTTTGCAGACAACAATCAAAATAGAAACTGGCTTATCTGTATATGAAAAGAGAAAACAGGAGGGCCAGTGCAAATGGAGTAAAGTGCCAGAGAAACCAATGGAACATCCATCCATCCATCCATCCATTTTCCAACCCGCTGAATCCGAACACAGGGTCACGGGGGTCTGCTGGAGCCAATCCCAGTCAACACAGGGCACAAGGCAGGAACCAATCCCGGGCAGGGTGCCAACCCACCGCAGGACACCCAAGGGAACACAGATGACAAAATGGATCAGGAGAAAGACTCACAAGAAACTGTTTACATAAAGTAAGGTAAAGTCTAAGAATTATTTTGAGTTGGATGAATTGGTGTCCTGCGGTGGGTTGGCGCCCTGCCCAGGATTGTTTCCTGCCTTGTGCCCTGTGTTGGCTGGGATTGGCTCCAGCAGACCCCCGTGACCCTGTGTTCGGATTCAGCGGGTTGGTAAATGGATGGATGGATGGATGGATGAATTGGTAGTTAGAGTTTCTAGAACAAAATCCAAAGGGAGACCAGTGGACCAAAATCACAGGACCATTATGATATAAAAGGAAGAAGTATGTATGTAGATTTACACAGTAAAGAAGAGAGAATGGAGACAGGTTTTTATAAGGGAGAAAAAGAACAAAACAAGAAAACATGGGTGCAAACTAATTAAGTCTGAAAAGGGATGCCATATGCCCTGAACACTCATCAGAGTTACAAATACAAGAAAAAAGGATGAACTATGAAGATGAATATGAGACTAAAGAGACTGAAAAGGCAAACAGGTCACCCAAAAGGCTAAATCCCTGGTGCCTGCAATTGTCAGGACAGGGTCGCAAATGATGGAAGTATGGGTTTGCCATTTTATTTTATTTTATCCACCTTAATAAAAGGATGAGTGTCAGAATGTCTGTCTGTGTGTCCATCCCATTGCTATGTCTTTGTCATTCCAAAAAGATGGCACACCACAAACATTTTTAGACATAAAATGCATTGCATTTGTCATTCCAATAGATGGATATCTCACATAATAACACTACTTTTAAAAATCACATACCAAATGGCATATAACAGAGACAGATGCATTGCATAGTGCACTGCAAATATTAATGCTTAGGTCTACATTGATTACTTAGATTTCAAGCTGTCTTAGTTACATGTCCCTTCAAAGTCCAACATTTCTTGCCGTTGCGGTGTTGGCGGTGGCAATAGCATGCCGTAAATTTGCTGCCTAAATGGCTTTGGCCTGGGGAAAGGCTGTGCAAACAGCCCCAGTAATTATGTCAAAATATTCTATAATTCAATGACTCAGCAATGACTCCAGCATGGTACTGGAAATTGGGACCTATGGGCCGTAAGGTACCCAAAATGTGACTGGGATAGAGCAAGACGGAGATTTCTGATGTAGTCCGCAACAAAACAACCACTCTGCACAGCACAAAATCATGTAAGATTGGAACGTGGAACATAAACGGTCTGAACACAGGAAAATTAAACATTGTGAACAGGGAAATGAATTGAATGAGCATTGACATATTGGGCATCAGTGAAATATTTTGGACTGGCATTGGCTTCTTCAGTTCTAGAGAGCACATGGTGTACTACTCTGGCTATGTCACCACCATACAGTGAGAAGTGGGCTTTATTGTGAACAAGAAAATTGCCAAAGCCACTGAGAGTTATCAGACACTCAGTGACCGAACAATGTCCTTCCATATCAGAGGGAAATCTTGTGATATCATGATTCTACAAGTATTCACCCCAACAGCAGACACACCTGAAAAAGAAGTGGAAGATTTCTATGGCGAACTTCAAGGTGTCCAGTGCCAAACATCCAATAAGGACATTATCTACATTAATGGTGATTTCATCTCCAAAGTAGGAACTATGGCAGAACTTGAAACGGCTGGAGGATTTGGTTTAGGAACGTAGAACAGGGCAGTAGACGGACTGGTTCAGTTTTGCCAAAAACATCAGCTAACGATCACCAATGCTTGGTTTGTACAACCCAAATGGCAGCTGTATGCCTGGACATCACCAAATGGAGAACACAGAAACCAAATCTACTACATCCTATGTCAGAAGAAGTGGCAGAGTTCAGTCTTGGCAGTGAAGACATACACTGGTGCTAATTGCTGATCTGATCACCAACTGCTGGTAGCCACAGTCAAACTCAGATTCTGCAATACCAAACAAAAGGCGGCCACAAAGAAATTTAACACAGACAAGATAAACCACAGCTACAAAGTCTAAGTGAAGAACAGATTTTACATCTTCTCTACAGAAGAAAGTCACCCAATTGAGCTGCGGGAAGACATAATAATAATAATAATACATTTTATTTATATAGCGCCTTTCCCATGAAAGCATGCCTTTTTGAAACAGCCTTAGAATATGCAACATACAAGATACCATTGAACCACACACAAACAAAATCCTTCTGAAGATCATCCAACAATGCTTAAGTACAACCATCAACAGGGAAATACCAGATATTCAAGCTAGCTTCAAGAAGTTCAGAGGCACTCATAATCACATTGCCAGCCTTCGATGGATTTTGAAAAAAAAAATAGGAAGTATCAGAAAGACCTCTGATGTGCTTCATCGATCATTCAACGGTGTTCTTGAGCACAACAAACTCTGGACCTACCTGAAGGAAATGGGTACACCACCACATCTGACCAAGCTCATAAGATCGTTCTATCAAGATCAAGAAGCTACAGTCCGAACACCATATGGAGACATGGATTGGTTCAAGATCAGAAGGCGCACTTGCCAAGGATGCATCCTGTCACCAGCATTTTTTAACATGCATGCAGAAGTTGTTATGAGGCAAGCAGACATAGACTGAGTCGAAGATTGGTGTGAAAATAGGCAGAAGAAACATCAACATCCTCCAATACGCTGATGATACTACCCTTCTGGCTGAAAACAAGAAGGATCTCAAACATCTGATCATGAAAGTCAAAGAAGAAAGTGAGAAGGCTGGACTGTGAATATCAAGAAGAAAAAGATCATGACAACAGCAAAAAATATGAACATCAATATTAAGTTCAACAATGAAGTAACTGAAGTGATTGAAGATTTCATCTTTCTTGGCTCTGAAATTACGCGCAATGGCGACTGCACCCCTCAGATCAAGACATGACTGGAATTTGTAAGAAATGAGATGATCAGTATGAACAACATATGGAAGAGCAAAGACTTCAGCCTGGCAACTAAATGCAGATTGGTCAGTGCAATTGTTTTTCCAATAACAACATATGGCTGTGAAACCTGAACACTGAGAAAGGCAGACAGGCAAAGGATTGATGTATTTAAGCTGTGGTGCTGGAGATATCTCCTATGCATTCCATGTACAATCAGAAAAAAAAAAAACCAAGAACTTCTGGAATGGACCAAACCAAAATTCTTATTGAAGGTCTAGATGACAAGGCAAAAGCTCTCCTACTCTGGACTCATCATGCAGATAAAGTCGCTTGAGAAGGATGTCATGCTTTGAATGGTCAGTGGCAAAAATGGGACAGGCTGCCCAAGAACTCACTGGCTAGACACCATCAAGTAAGATACTGAACTGGACATAGCAGAATTGAAAGAAGCCATGAGAGATCAGACGACATGGAGAGTGTTACCATAGGGTAGATGAGAGTTGTATGAGTACTTAATTGAATGGATAAATGTAATCTTAGACAGGTAGGCACAGCTAGTCAATCATACAAGACAGCAATGGCCCTAAAGATGGCCATGATGTTTATAGCTTTTCTATATTGACAGCACATATTGCAATGAGTGAGGGGCATCCAAATTAGATTGTATACGAAGCCATGCAGGTAGAAAGGTTAAAAGGAGGACATAGCCAGAGCCAGATAGGACACAGGCTGAATGCCCAATGATAAAACTGAGTTAGGAAAAGAGGAAAGAGGAGGAAGAAGCTGTTCCACCTTAAGAACATAAAAAGTATATAAAAAATGACAGAAGAACACTCAGTATGTCAAGGTGGTTTGTGTAAGGTTAATAAAGACTTGTCCAGCTATGCATGGAAGGATGGGACAGTCCAGTGATATTCCTGCATCTTATTAAGCTGGAATGATTAATGGATGGTCTTTTGCTATTCCAGAAGAAGTTTAAAAGCAGTACCAGTACCTGGTGATGGGTGATAGAAATAACATGGAGCTGATGAAATTAACATGAAGCAAAGGGCCTTATATTAAAGCTAAGCAGGCTACTGCTTACTATCCTATATAGAAACAAAGCATGGTCTGTGATAATTATTGATATTCTAATTTCTCAAAAAAGTATAATAATAAATAATACATTTTATTGTGCTTGTCGTGTTGGCTTGTATTATGTTATCATGGGGAAGGCAGCTGAAAGTCTGTGTACAACCCACACATATTCACTTTGCTTATGACACCAGCTTTTCCAGTTGTTTTGTTACAATTATCAGCCACTCCTCACTTACAAATATATTTGAGATTTATAAAATAACTTTTTCACAGCACAGACCATTTTCTGCCTATCAAATCAAGTACATTGCAAACAAGCAGACATCTGTGAGAGTGCATCTCCATGTCTGCATGTGTGTCTCCTTGTTCTGAGAGGAAAAGAAAGGGACTGATTTCAGCAGCGCCATTCCAGCTTTGTCATGTTGGTTCTAATAGCAAAGCTGACCGTATTTACAGTAATTTGTCAATACACCTGCACAAAAAATAATGCCCAAGCAATGCTGAGTATGTTCAAAGAGTCTGATGCCAGTTTCAATTTCTTAAATTCTAGGCCACATTAACTGGATTAGCAGCAACTGTTGTACAAAGTTTTGCAAAGCTCAGTGTGGATGAATTCAAACTCAGAAATCTACAGTATGTGGACAAGAAAGACTCTGTGATCTTCTGATTCACCAGGGAAGTATAAAACTAAGTTCATGTCACTGCAATCTGTCATAACATACAGCATGAAACTGGAAGTAGGTCTTGGAACCCAGTTCTAGATAGATAGATAGATAGATAGATAGATAGATAGATAGATAGATAGATAGATAGATAGATAGATAGATAGATAGATAGATAGATAGATAGAAGAGAAAGATGGATTCAATCTTTACTTGGCCAGGATCAGCATCATACTGTACATACAGTCAGGGACAAAGTAATTACAGACATTTAGACAGTTAATACAGTAATTACACCCCTCAAAAAAGTTTTTATTTCTTTATCAAGATATGTAAACACATCAAGTTTTGATCATTATTTAAACAGTATAATGCAGATAAAGGTGATATAATATAACAAACAACATGCAGTATTTACATTTTAAAGTTCATTGTATAATTTTAAAACACACAAATTTCACAAGCAGGAAAGGTAGGTCGATGTCAACATTTTTCACTACCTCATATACCTAAAATCAGAATCAGGTGCAAATGATTAGCACATCAAGAGAGAGGTTTTATCTTAACCTTCCCTCTTTACAGTAAACCTTGCTGGGACTGAGACTGGTAAGTCAGAAGTTTTCAATCCCTTACATTTTTTTACTTTATTGTAAATCTGGTGTGTGTTCAGCCAATAGTGTGTGTGTGTATTATCTATCTATCTATCTATCTATCTATCTATCTATCTATCTATCTATCTATCTATCTATCTATCTATCTATCTATCTATCTATCTATCTATCTAATCTATCTATATTATAAGGTGCCTTACCTATCTGTGTATCTAACGGTCTACTTCAAGTAAATGTCAGGCTTCATTAGTATTACTGCCATATTCTACGAATAGACAGGGCTTTAGGGTTTCACTTTTGTCTTTGCAAATAGAATTCGCTTTTAATCATTATTGTGAATAAACATCTCCAGATACTATTGCGTGTCAGACCAGCCTTTTCATACATGGGCTACCTGACATTAAAAATAAAAACTGAATCTTGTTTTAAAATGGATAATAAATTATTGAGGGTCTTAGCTTGAAGTGAGGAACTTAACGACAATATCATTTCTCGGATAATGCTAAATTTATTGCTGCCTGATTTTACTTGAGATTGCGTATCGAATCATCGCCTCTACAGCAAGTGCTTGCATTGAAACTTACCGTAGCCTTTGTTGACCCGAAGGAAGAGAGGCATTGTTGCTCTGCCTGCGAAAGCGTCAGCGTGCTTCACAAGCGCTTCGTGGACCGCCTCAAAACCGACCAGAACCACCACGGGCTGTGGACCTAAGTACACTGTCATCACGGGTCCATAGGTCTCGCTCATCTGTGGATTGGATTGAGAAGCAGATAACATCAAAACAATTATTTATCCGTCCATTTTCCTAATCTTCTTATCCAGAAGGACGGTCTCCCTGTTCTGTGTTGTTTTTTACGGCCGGTAACTGCTAGGCTCCAGTTAGCACAACATGAATGAATAAACCAGAGCTAAACTGCAGGACTTAAAACACTTCAATGGTAAATTAATCAATCACCTTTAAAAAGCTCTCTTGAGGAGCCCTGCCGTTCATAGTCAGCAGGTTACCGATCACCGGCAGCGGGGTAGGGCCGGGTGGCATTTTGGCATTGTGAACTGAGTCCTTTCTAAATAAAACAATCAGAAGACCCAGGACGATCGCGGCCAGAAGCAGCGTTCCGACTAGCTCCATACTTATGTGTTAAAATGAATTCACTGTCCTGATCTTGACTTTAAATAAACAAAGGAAATAAAAGGGGTGTGACTGCATAGCCAATAAGCCATTAACGGGGTGGGAACTCCTCGGACATTTTTTAGAAAAGTTAGTTTAAAAAGAAAATATGATGTCCGCCTCTGTTGTGTACTCCTGATGCTTAACAATATTCCATCAAAACAAACGACTTATTTCTGAGAAGCTGTTTATTTCCTATATAGTTATTCTTTGGCAATGCGTGCTCTCTACAATGTTCAAGACTGAGGTCGAGCCAAAGGGAATTGTTGAATTTTTCAAAATCGCATCGTTTAAAAATGAAATTAAAAAGTGAATGTACGGTAAATTGCAGTCGCTAAAATGGTTCGTGTCAGTTATTACGACACATAAAATAAGACGGCTTGAAGCTTCGCTCAGGACGGTCTCCTGGTTTAACCAAATGTTGCCTGGAGATGCTCTACCACAACTACTATTCTTGATTAAATGAGTTCTGAAAATGTATAGATGTTCTGTATATATAGTCTAGACCCCAGACATGTACTATGGTAGCCACAATGTCTCTAGTTATAGTTGTGGCCTTAAATATATCGTACAGATACGTCACTACAGCGATGAAGTATGTAAACTGTCGTGCATTTAAAATGAATACAGTTAGCTAACATCTGTAGCCGTAAGGTGCAAATGGATGATCAATAAAAGTCATGATCACATTTACAGATGTTTCAAAATGATTTTCACATATCCCGAAATGCAGTTCAATGTTTCAGTTATCAGAAACTCTTTTCAATCATTCCAAAATAAATTCCTCTGTATCTACAATTCATTTTGAATGTTCTCCAAATCATAAATTAACATGTAGAGATATCTCGAAGTGAATTATAAGATACTGTATGTTGAAATGTATTTTAAGATACCTTAAAATTAACTACAGATACCACATTGGGTGGCATGATGGCACACCAGTAGCGTCGCTGCCTCACAGTAAGAACACCAGCGTTTGTGCCCTGGGTCCTCCCTGCATGGAATTTGCATGTTCTCCTCATGTCTACGTGGGTATTTTCTGGTTTTCTCAAAATGCTCAAAGACAAGCAAGTTAGGTGAATTGGGCTGTGTGTGTTTGCCCTTTTGATGGACTGGTGCCTGTTCCAGCGTTTGTTCCTGCCTTGTGAAGAGCACTGGAATCATCGAGTTGAAGGGTCCTTTTATTAGATTGTCTGGCCCAGCACTGACTCAGCTGTGGAATGGCCAATAAAACGTTAACATTATTCAAAGTTATTAACTGTCTGTATACCTGCATTGTTATCACTTTTTAATTTAATATTGTCTTTATCAGTATGCTGCTGCTGGAGTATGTGAATTTCCCCTTGGGATTAATAAAGTATCTATCTATCTATCTATCTGGAACTAACTATTTTACATTGCAACAAGGAATTACCCGCATAGTAAAAACAGTAAAACGTAATAATTTGAAAGTAAATTATGTTTCATGTTGCATTAGAGTTATTCATTATGTAATATGATTTTGTTCTGTTTGGCTTTGAAATTACCAAGCAAATACTTTTTAAACTTACACTTTTACTGTAAAACTTCAGTAGAAGCAATTTTTTAAATGTAATTTTTGTCAATATTGCATTAAATTGTGATTCTGTGTTTGGACTTTCATCGTGACAATGCAACATATAACTGCCCATGACTGAACTTCGTTTCTTTCTCTCTATTGAATAAAATGACTTTTTCGAATGTTTGGCTGTGAGATTTGTTAATTTTCTTTGCAAAAGCTATTCTAACAGGAAACTGTTAACGTTTTAATACGAATGGCATATCAAGATCTCCTTTGGTGTCTAATGTTATCCGCAGGAAATGTACTACATTACCTTTCTTGGAAACATCCTTCTTTCTACAGTAATTCATGCAGATGGTGTTAACGGTTGTAGATACTCTTCGGGATATTGTAAGTTGATGCTTTCATCTTCCGCACAATCACCACCAACTGTTTCAGCATAGTCAATTGATACGCATTTAAGCAATTTGCCGTGTAACCTATCAACATTTTTGGTGTTAATGTGTTTGACTTCATCGTTTCTCGGGGCTAGGATTTCCCATGTACTCATTTTTTCTGTTGATAACCCTTTGTGATGAAATTCTTCAATAAGATTTGGACATAATACGTCTTCTTTTACTGGGAAATTAAAGTGAGGAAAATGTTAAAAATTATAAGAGCTGAGAGAGCAGGAACTGGATCTGTCGAAAACATTCACACAAATGAGAGGTGAGAGTAACGTGTGCGTGGTTAAATATGGTTGAGAGGAAGGTGTGACTTGAAAAAATCTCATGGCCAAAGTCTTGTCTTGCGGGACTTGAAAAAATCTCTTGAAAAAATGTCTTGCCTCGTCCCAGGATTTTTTTATATACTGTAATAGAGAGATATAGATTGTACTCTTACTATTGTACTGTTGCATTGCATTTCTGAAGTGGCTATGACAGATTGGCCAACTAGCTCTGTGAAAAAGATTACTTGTGCTCTGTTTTGTGTATTGTATTTACCCCATTTTTTGACACCCATTGCACAACCATCCTACCTGGAAAGGGGTCTCTCTCTTCATTGTCTTTCCCAAGAATTCTTCCATTTTTTTCCCCCTATAAGGATATATTCTCTGGAGTTTTATCTTGTCTTCTGAGGGAGTCAAGGATGGGGGACTGTCAAAAAACAAGGCCTGTTAAAGCCCATTGTGGCACTACTTGTATGATTCTGGGATATGCAAGATATAACTTGTTCTTGTTATTGTTTTTGTTGTTCTGCTCTGTAATACCATAGGCTCCAAACCCCAAGTGACCAAAGTCAAGACTGCGTGAGTTAGAAAATGACACAATAATAAATCTCTTTCATGATATGTTAAAGTCATTTTCAGACATGCCAAGTTTACTTCAAGATATCTAAAATGGCGCCCTGGTTACTTTGAAATACCCAAGATTAATTTAATATCATCCCAAATGCATTTTGATATATCTTGGAGTGTCTTTATGTGCATTTTGAGACATGTAAAATACAATTTTAATATATTTTAAAAATATGATCAGTAAGATGTATTACATCTTGCAATTACAGGATATCTTGAAATGCACTTATGGTGGTAATACTTTTATTCTCTTTTACACCAGCTGTACTCCTGTGCTCTCTGTAAAGTAATCTGATGCTGTAATCTGTCTGTAAAGGTTCTATTCAAAATAAAATCAATTAACTAAAAGTAATTTGTGTGTGCTTTTGATAATAATAATAATAATAATAATAACAGTAAAACATTACCTCTTTCATACTAAACATAATCAGTAACAATTTTGTTTAGGTACTGCAAAAATGCATTTATTTTTCATTTACTCTAATGTAACAAAACCTTAACAAACACTTCTTGGGATCTTCCTAACACTTAAAAAGCACAAGTAAAGTGTTTATTCATCTCTGCAATGTGACCCACTAAGAAAACTTCACTTTGGAGTGGAGTGAGGTGGCTTAACTAAGACACATTTTTCTTAATATTACATATTTAGTATAAGACCTCTGAATCCTTCATACTAACAAGTAATTTGACCATCATGTCAATATGCCACACTGCACAGACATGAAAAACCAGCTAACTGATGCTTTGTAATTGTTATGAAGACCCAAAGAAGCCTGTGCTAAGATCTTGTTACCAAAGAATAAATGAGTAAGAGATGCATTTTTGCAGTACTTAAACTAAAGTGTAATCTTAGTGTACACTCTTAAAACAATGGTTCTTTAATGGTCTTTATGATTCTTTACTAGGTTGTGTGGTTCCTATTGCATGAGAAAGTACCTTTTCATTTTGAGAAGAGTTCTTTGCATATGAAGTTGGTTCTTTGTACTTTGTAAAACTTTTTAATAAGTAGGTAAAAAACTGAAATCTTTAATTAATGGTAAGCTATGTAGCAGAAAACTAGCGGTTAAGAAAATCAAAACTTATCCTGTGTTATTGTATCCCACAAGAATCCTTTTAAAGTCATGACCTGTTAAGAGCCAATCATAGAAAGTTAAAGTTTTAAGTTAAACTCATATTAATGTTTGCTTTATATTTGAATAGAATATAATTTCTTCCATAGTCATAGACAATGGTACAGTCTTTTCCCCCTATAAGTTTGTAAAAGATAGAAGCTTCTTTCTATAAGTGAGAAACAGTGTGATAATAAGCTTTAGTTGTGTTTGGAAAAGGTCCCAGTAAACAGGGACTTGAAAGATCCATTTTTAAGTTAGAAATGGGATAATTATACAGTTTTCTGACCGTTTTGAAATGGTTCAGAAATTATAAGTGACTAGTAATGATTTAAGATGTAACAAGATTAAGCTTAGAATTAAATTTTTCTTATTATAATTTTTCCTTTTTTTGCTATTTTAATTTTCTTTTTTGTGTGAACTGTTTTACTTTGAAACTTAACTAAACTTTTAAAAATAAAGATATTTTGTCTGTGGAATCATTTCTGTGCGTAAGGCCTTTGCTGAATTACATTTTTTGAGTTAGAGCTGCAGAATTTTAGAAACTTTGGGAAAACGCAGCTACATGACCCATTGGTGTTTCACAAATCTTTTACCATGTATTCATTTTTGCTTACTGTATGGAGCCTGTACAGAATTAAATAAATATAAGATATTCCTGGAACCTTCATCTAGATGAGCCTTTTGGGAACCAAAAATGGTTCCCCCATGGCATTGCTCCGAAGAACCACTCTTTATTTGTAAGAGTGCAACTTAGTGCCCTAATGCTGCATCTACCTTAGTAAAAGGATAAGTGTCTATGTGTCTTTCTCTGTGTCTGTCCGGTTGCTATGTCTATCTTTGCAACAGATGGCGCATCATAAATAATTTTAGGAATATTTCATTTGACTACTGCAAATATTTGTATTCACCATCTGCTAGTATTAAAAAATACTATGGATATGTTTCACTACTTAGTATGAGATTTTTAGAAGCAACGTTAATGTTTGTGCTGTGCCATCTGTTGGAATGACTAATGCAATGCATTTTATTACAACATGCATTACAAAACACATTCCAATAGATGGTGCACTGCCAGCTTTAACACTGAGGTCAATGTTGATTAATTAGATTTCAAGTAGCACAGCTAGTAAAACAGTAAAATGGCTTACTATATCACTGTAGCCCTGGAGATCAACATTGCACTGATAAATCTCTGTGCATGTGAAAGGCTGTAACCAAGTTAGCAATAACTGAATGTAACAAGATAGATAGTGAAGTCCAGAGAGATGGGAGGATTATAGATTTTATTGATGACGATGGCTGGAAAGAAGATCATTTACTATCTGAGTGTGTCTACTCAATTCAGGGGTGCTGTGAACAACACTTACAAGGCCTATCATAAAGTATCCACTTCCTTGGATGTTTTCACATTTTATTCTAGTGCAACATTGAATTACTCGTGGAATTTTTTGACATTGATCAACAGAAAAAGAAACTTTAATGTCAAAGTGAAAACAGACCTCTGGATGGTGGTCTAAAATTAATTATAAATGTAAAACAAAAAAAAAATTGATCATATAAATATTCACCTTCTTTGAGTGGGTATTTAGCAGCTGCGCTTTTGGCAGTCATGACAGCCTTGAGTCTATTTACACTGATCTCCGTCTCTATCAGTTGTGCGCATTTGGACACTTCTTCTTTTTCTTCCAGCTCTGTCAAGTTGCATGTTCATCATAAGTGAACAGCCTTTTTCAAGTCCGGCCCTAAATTCTCAATTGGATTCGGTCCCCCTAAAATATTAGAATTGTCATTTTTAAGCAATTCTTGTGTAGCTTTGGTTTATGCTTGAGCTCATTGTCTTGATGGAAAACAAATCTTCTCTTAAAGTGTAGATTTCATTGGGTTTTCCTACAGAATTTCCTTATATTTTGCTGCATGCATTTTCTCTTCACAAGCCTTACCACAACATGATGCTGCCACCACAATGCCCCATTGGCATACTGGTGATGGTGTGTTTTGATAATGTGCAGTGTTTAATCATCAGACCACAGAACCTTCTTCTAGCTTCCCATGTCCCTTCTGGCAGACTCTAGTTGAGAGTGACTTTCTCATGGCCACTCTCCATAAAGTTGAGACCAATGCAGCACCCAAACAATTGCCTGTACGGTCTCTCCAACCTGAGCTACTGTTGCTTTTAACTCCTTCCGAGTTTTCAGAGATATCTTGGTGGTCTCCTTCACTAGTCTTGTTCTTACATGATCAGTCACTTTTGTGGATGGCCTGCTCTAACCATAATCTTTTACTCCAAGGATGTTTAATGACTTGGATATTTTCTTATCTCCATCCCCTGACTTTTTCTTTTCACACCCCTTTTAATGGAATTGCTTGGAGTGTTCTTTTGTCTTTATTGTGTAGGTTTGGCCACCATACTGAATACAAGTTCACCCTTCCACATTCAGGGACATTTACAATACTGTTCAAAAGTTTTAGATCTCCTCAGTTTTTTTCAGTTTTTTTATAGAAATGCACACAGTTTAATGTCTTAAAATTTCATGAAATCAAGGCATAGAACAAATAAACAATGTCAAATAAAAAAATAAATCAAGGATTCTTTAGGTGCACAGAATTTTATTCAAATCTTTGATTTTTCAAAGTAGCCACCTTTTGCCCATATTACCACCAAACACATACAGTATGTGGCTTTCTTTCTATAAAAGAAATCAAATATTGGCCAGAAAGATCTCCCCAACACTGTTACAGAAGTTCCCACAAATGTGTTGCACTTGGAGATTGTGTTCCTTTCAAACTTCTGTGCCATTGATTCCAAACTAACTCGGTCAGGTTTCATTCTGGGGACTGTGCTGGCCATTCCATGTTTTGAAGTGTACCTTCTTGTTCTTTTCTTTCAACGTAGTTCTGATATAGCCTGGAGGTGTTTTTTAGGTTATTGTCTTGCTGTAGGATGAACCTGTAACCTACTAGATGCAGACCTGAATGTACTGTGTGGTGCTGCAAAATGCTGTGGTGCCCTTTTTGATTCAGAATGCCAGTCACTCTGTGCAAGTCACCAACTCTGCCTCTAGAAAAAGAACACCGGACCTCCACACTTCCTACTCCATGTTTGACAGTTGGTATCACACTCTGAGGAACCATCTTTTCACCAACTCAAAGGCATACAAACACCACGAGTGATGAACTGAAAATTATAAATTTTGATTCATCAGTCCATAAGATTTTCATCGAGTCTGCAGTAGTCCACAGTCCATTTCAAGGCCCTATTTTACTGCCACATAGAGGGTTTTTAAGTAATTAACAGAAGTTGGGACACCTGCACAAATTGTTTGCTTCAACTTGCAAGGCTTAATTGACTTTATTTGCTGCAGAGCATGTGCAGGTTGTAACCTATTAATTGTTCTCTGAAGAAGGTCCATTTGTAATATTTTGATATTTCCTTTTTTTCAGGTTTTGTTAACTTATATTTTACATTTAAACCTCTGGCAGTTTACTGCTTTAACCTTTTTATATCATTCATTGCATTTCAACTGATTACATTTGAAAAAAAGCTGGAAAAACTTAGGTATTCTAAAACGTTTAACCAGTAGTGTATATTGCAATCAATGGACATTCCAGACAGTTGACTTCCATTGAACTAATTATGTGATTTCTAAAACCAATCGTCTGCACTGGTGATGACTTGGGACTGTCATATTAAAGAAGGTGAATACATACATGATCCATTATTTTGTTTTTTATATTTATAATTAGTGCTGAGAAGAATTTAGCACAAAAATAGAGGAAAATGATACTGAAAATCAAAAACAATCCCTGAATATATTGTGAACAGTAGGGGGCGCCACTGACCCCTCAAACCTCAGACATACGTGACCCAACACAACTCCGGGTCTAAAATAAAGGTCTTTTAATCCACTCTCCTTAATACAATTGCAATTACATACAATATACAGACTTTTCAGTTCTCTCTTTTTCTCTTCTCTCTCTCCTGCTCTCCTCCAATGAGTGTCGCCTGCTGCCTTCCAACTCTGACTCATCCATGTCCTGCAGTGGGCACCTTCTATGCTGGACCCAGGAGCACTTCCAGTGATATGATGTGGCCAGTTGGAAGTGCTTTCTGGATAATAAGAAAGCCAACGAGGTCCTCCCCCGGCAGCGCCCTCTACAGTCTGTCAGGTATCCCTACAGAGCTGCACCTCTAAACTCCAATTCCAAAACTTGTCCAAACTTGAACCCTGTAGGAGGGACACTGCCACCTGTTATAGTCGGGGATGAACTGCTCTCTGGCATCCTCTTTTACTGATTCCTGTAGCTTTTGGGCATACCACTCAAGCTGGGTATTGCCCACACTATTTCTATTATGGTCTCCCAGCCAGGTAAGGTATCCATCTCCATCCTTTGGGGATATCCAGCCATCCTCTGGGGCATCTACAATAGCCAAAATCTTAAAGGGAAATCAAACACAGAAAATCAGAAGCATAAACATGATAGAAAATGTAAACACGTTGTGTATTCAAAAGCTTTGCAGATACTGCACTCCACAATACATTTAGTTCAATAGGTAAGTTCTGGAACCTTCTCAATCCATTTCAGGGTTGGGGGGGGGGGGGGGGGGGGGGGGGGCAGAGGCTATCCCACCATGACTGAGCAAAAGGTTGACAACAACCCTGAGCAGGACTTTAGTACATCACAGGGGCCATTATAAGTCACACATGCACACAAACAAATACACCCCATATACACGTTAAATGACAATTTCAAGTGACAAGTAACATACAGTGGGGCAAAAAAGTATTTAGTCAGCCACCAATTGTGTAAGTTCTCCCACTTAAAAAGATGAGAGAGGCCTGTAATTTTCATCATAGGTATACCTCTATTATGTAATAGTAAATAGTAAACTAATAGTAAACTATTATGCAGGCTGAGAGGGGTTCCCAAACATTTTCATATGACTTTACATGTTGCACAAGTGTCCCGGTTTGAGACTCTGGTTTAAAAATCTGGTCATGCTATAATTCAACATCAGAGTGCCACATTCACCTAATAACCTTTGACTTTCACTTTTTTTATTACCTAACATTTGTCATAACTGAACAGCTTTGCAAATCCCATTATAAAATGCAGAATGGATTAACTGGAAAAGTTTTTATTTATTTATTTAGGTTACAGTGGGGCAAAAAAGTATTTAGTCAGCCACCAATTGTGCAAGTTCTCCCACTTAAAAAGATGAGAGGCCTGTAATTTTCATCATAGGTATACCTCAACTATGATAGACAAAATAAGAAAAAAAAATCCAGAAAATCACATTGTCTGATTTTAAAGAATTTATTTGCAAATTATGGTGGAAAATAAGTATTTGGTCACCTACAAACAAGCAAGATTTCTGGCTCTCACAGACCTGTAACTTCTTCTGTAAGAGGCTCCTCTGCCCTCCACTCGTCACCTGTATTAATGGCACCTGTTTGAACTCGTTATCAATATAAAAGACACCTATACACAACCTCAAAACAGTCACACTCCAAACTCCACTATGGCCAAGACCAAAGAGCTGTCAAAGGACACTAGAAACAAAACTGTAGACCTGCACCAGGCTGGGAAGACTGAATCTGCAATAGGTAAGCAGCTTGGTGTGAAGAAATCAACTGTGGGAGCAATTATTAGAAAATGGAAGACATACAAGACCACTGATAATCTCCCTCGATCTGGGGCTCCACGCAAGATCTCACCCCGTGGGGTCAAAATGATCACAAGAACGGTGAGCAAAAATCCCAGAACCACACGGGGGGACCTAGTGAATGACCTGCAGAGAGCTGGGACCAAAGTAACAAAGGCTACCATCAGTAACACACTACACCGCCAGGGACTCAAATCTTGCAGTGCCAGATGTGTCCCCCTGCTTAAGCCAGTACATGTGCAGGCCCATCTGAAGTTTGCTAGAGAGCATTTGGATGATCCAGAAGAGGATTGGGAAAATATCATATGGTCAGATGAAACCAAAATAGAACTTTTTGGTAAAAACTCTACTCATCGTGTTTGGAGGAGAAAGAATGCTGAGTTGCATCCAAAGAACACCATACCTACTGTAAAGCATTGGGGTGGAAACATCATGCTTTGGGGCTGTTTTTATGCAAAGGGACCAGGACAACTGATCTGTGTAAAGGAAAGAATGAATGGGGCCATGTATCGTCAGATTTTGAGTGGAAATCTCCTTCCATCAGCAAGGGCATTGAAGATGAAATGTGGCTGGGCCTTTCAGCATGACAATGATCCCAAACACACTGCCTGGGTAACGAAGGAGTGGCTTCTTAAGAAGCATTTCAAGGTCCTGGAGTGGCCTAGCCAGTCTCCAGATCTCAACCCCATAGAAAATCTTTGGAGGGAGTTGAAAGTCCGTGTTGCCCAGTCACAGCCCCAAAACATCACTGCTCTAGAGGAGATCTGCATGGAGGAATAGGCCAACATACCAGCAACAGTGTGTGAAAACCTTGTGAAGACTTACAGAAAACATTTGACCTCTGTCATTGCCAACAAAGGGTATATAACAAAGTATTGAGATGAACTTTTGTTATTGACCAAATACTTTTTTTCCACCATAATTTGCAAATAAATTCTTCAAAAATCAGACAATGTGATTTTCTGGATTTTTTTTCTCATTTTGTCTATCATAGTTGAGGTATACCTATGACGAAAATTACAGGCCTCTCTCATCTTTTTAAGTGGGAGAACTTGCACAATTGATGGCTGACTAAATACTTTTTTGCCCCACTGTAACCTAAATAAATAAATAAAAACTTTTCTAGTTAATCCATTCTGCACTTTCTAATGGGATTTGCAAAGCTGTTCAGTTATGACAAATGTTAGGTAATAACAAAAGTGAAAGTCAAAGGTTATTAGGTGAATGTGGCACTCTGATGTTGAATTAAAGCATGACCAGATTTTTAAACCAGAGTCTCAAACCGGGACACTTGTGCAACATGTAAAGTCATATGAAAAAGTTTGGGAACCCCTCTTAGCCTGCATAATAGTTTACTCTCCTTTCAACAAAAAAGATAACAGTGGTATGTCTTTCATTTCCTAGTAACATCTGAGTACTGGGGTGTTTTTCGAACAAAGATTTTTAATGAAGCAGTATTTAATTGTATGAAATTAAATTAAATGTGAAAAACTGGCTGTGCAAAAATTTGGTTCCCCTTGTAATTTTGCTGATTTGAATGCATGTCACTGCTCAATGCTGATTACTTGTAACACCAAATTGGTTGATGAGCTCGTTAAGCCTTGAACTTCATAGACAGGTGTATCCAATCATGAGATATAAAGGTATTTAAGGTGGTCAATTGCAAGTTGTGCTTCCTTCCCTTTGACTCTCCTCTGAAGAGTGACAGCATGGGGATCCTCAAAGCAACTCTCAAAAGATCTGAAAACAAAGATTGCTCAGTCTCCTGGTTTAGGGGAAGGCTACAAAAAGCCATCTCAGAGGTTTAAACTGTCAGTTTCAACTGTAAGGAATGGAATCAGGAAATGGAAGGCCACAGGCACAGTTGCTGTTAAACCCAGCAGGTCTGGCAGGCCAAGAAAAATAGAGGAACGGCATATGAGCAGGATTGTGAGAATGGTTACAGACAACCCACTGATCACCTCCAAAGACCTGCAAGAACATGTTGCTGAAGATGGTGTATCTGTACATTGTTCTACAATTCAGCGCAATTTGCACAAAGAACATCTGTATGGCAGGGTGATGAGAAAGAAGTCCTTTCTGCACTCACGCCACATACAAAGTCGCTTGTTGTATGCAAATGCTCATTTAGACAAGCCAGATTTATTTTGGAACAAAGTGCTTTGGACTGATAAGACAAAAATTGAGTTTTTTGGTCATAACAAAAAGCATTTTGCATGGCGGAAGAAGAACACTGCATTCCAAGAAAAACACCTGCTTCCTACTGTCAAATTTGGTGGAGGTTCCATCATGCTGTGGGGCTGTGTGTCTAGTTCAGGGACTGGGGCCCTTGTTAAATTCGAGGGTCGGATGAATTCAACGCAATATCAACAAGTTCTTCAGGATAATGTTCAAGCATCAGTCACAAAGTTGAGGTTACGCAGGGGTTGGATATTCTAACAAGACAATGACCCAAAACACAGTTCAAAATCTACAAACGCATTCATGCAGAGGGAGAAGTACAATGTTCTGGAATGGCCATCACAGTTCCCTGACTTGAATATCACTGAAAATCTATGGGATGATTTGAAGCAGGCTGTCCATGCTCGGCAACCATCAAATTTAACTGAACTGGAAAGATTTTGTGTGGAAGAATGGTCAGAAATACCTCCATCCAGAATCCAGACACTTATCAAAGGCTATAGGAGGACAGCGTCTAGAGGCTGTTAGATTTACAAAAGGAGGCTCAACTAAATATTGATGTCATATCTCTGTTGGGGTGCCCAAATTTATGCACCTGTCTAATTCTGCTATGATGCATATTGCATATTTTCTGTTAATCCAATAAACTTAATGTCACTGCTGAAATACTACTGTTTCCATAAGGCATGTCATATATTAAAAGGAAGTTGCTACTTTGAAAGCTCAGCTAATGACAAACAAAAATCCAAAGAACTAAGATGGGTTCCCAAACTTTTTCATATGACTGTATGTCTGGTTCTTGCCATGTTCTTGCCCTTCACTATCTTTTTCAATGTAGCCTTATTTAGACAGCCTGATCCACATATTCTTTTCCACGCAGCCCTCATCTCTCCATTCTCCGTGTTTTCCATCTAAGAGCCTTTGGTAAGACAGTCCATCTACCTTGATCAAGTGTCCTCTGATAATCCATGTAAACGTCCATCATATTGTGCACAATCCTTTCTTTTAGCACTTTAACACAACCAATTGCTTATTTGATTCCTCTAAATTCCCTAAAAGAAAACCTAATTGGTCATTTTAAATGGGTCTCACCTTTAGTTGCACCGTTTTAGTCAAGATCCTCTGAATCATTTTAGATTTATGCTCCAGTAGTCTAACAATTAAGCACAATTAGTGTCCAAAATATGTTACTCTGGAGGTTTTCTGGAGTGAAGCCAATACCCTCTAGTTACCTTACGATTTATGCCAGCTAGGAGAGGGCATGAAACACAGAGCACATGGCCTTTTTATATTTTGGCAGGCTAGAGGTCTCTTGTGTTGAGCCAAGATAGAGAGGGCAATGCCCGCTTCTTCCTATATCTGTATTGAAATAATACTAAAGTATGTTTATTTTCTCAAGCCTTGTGGCTCTCATTCAGAAATGCCTGGAGCTTTCAAGTTTATTATTAAACATACCAAAAACAGCAAATGGCACACTCTATGCACATTTCTGTGATGTAAAAACTCAGATGCATACTTGCTAGTGGACTTTTACTCAAAATGCACTACATGAACGTTTACAAATTAGGTTAAACTGCTGTCAATTTCAGACCCATTGCATCTTATTTAAGCTGACAAAAACAAACTCAGAATACCAGAAGGTTTTGTAATTAAAATGATTAACAATGATATCAGTTCATCCTTCTATGAATGGTTAATCATTTCCCAGTTTTGCTTTTGACCCATTTTCATGATGGGGTAGATGATACTTTCTGTGCAGCAGTGAGCGTGACACATTTGTACACACAAGGTCTAAATTTTGAAATACAAATAACGATGATTATTCAAGAGCACACAACACTATGGGTACATACGTAACATATACTGTATTTATTGTATTACCAACATATATCTGAAAATATTTAATACCAAGAGTTGTTACATGGGACACAAATGCATCCCCTAAGTAGATGCAGTCTCACCATTCTAAATATCAGTAAGCCTTGACTAATGATGATTGTAGTTTAATACATCAAACAAGGGCAGTAAAGTGGCACAGTGATCAGTGCTCTTGCCTTACAGCTCCAGGTAACTGGGTTCAAATTCCTGCTATGTCAAGCTCTCACAGTTTTTCTAAGGTTTTCCTGTGAGCTGTCATCCTAGACGTTTGTTTTGTCTTGTCCCCTTTATTACATTTACTGTGTAGACCTAATGTCTCTAATTCCAGCATTTAACCTTCATATGTTACACTATCTATTTATACCTATTCCCTCAGGCAAAAAAATAAAACAACAGAACAAACAGTAGAATTACACCCCCCTCCAGTGCACCTGATGTCACTTACATTTGCACCAAAGCAGGTGAAGTTGATTCACAATCACTTATGCTTCCTAACTGGACAGATTGCTATCCCTACAGCTTAATTGACTTGGTGTTAGACTGTGATGATTTAGTGTTCACTTAATGTTTTGAGCAATATATATATACATGCATAGGTCTGATCACAGTCTGATGTTTGTCACGCACGTACCTATGCATACATTACATATATATATATATATACTAGCCATGTGCGCCCAACTACGTTGCGTGTGTTAAAGTTGTCTGTGAAGGGCTCCCTGTTTAAACACGGCTGCCAGTCGTGAACTGGGCCCTTCATCACACAGCATTATGATTTTTTATAAGGGAAACAAAATTACAAAACAAAACCCTTGGACATTGAT